>NC_061077.1:11106622-11354157 GCF_021917145.1 Hypomesus transpacificus
GGAAAAGGTTTACCTACTGAGAAACCTATCCTTTTCCGACTCATAAATTGTGCCAGCCTCTGCCAGTAATTCAATCAGATCCCATCTGAGAAAACAGCTTCTGGGTGAGTCACACACTCTTCTATCTGTGACGCCGCAACTCTTAAAATATACAAAAACCATTTCACTTCTATACTGCATCTTAACTCATTGTGACTATTTCCGAGATAACCGTACTGGTTCATCTCCAATTGACTTCCTAAATCCTTTTCAGTTTGTGGACACAGCTCCATCTTCCTCTGAGGGAGGTGAGAGGTGGGTTGTAGTGCGGAGAGGCAACCCAATAACAAAAGAAGTGATGAAAATCAAATACAAAGATGATTTGGATTGACTGACAGATTACAGCGGCGGGCTGCCCGGTAGACCAAGCCATACGTCATTCCGGCACTCCAAACACTTATGGGGTTTACTGAGGGGGCAATACGATTAGACCACCCCCACCTCATTTTTAGACCACAGGGGAAAAGTGTGGGACTGGGTTCTATTACTGATACAGTAACCCCCCCCCCCTTCACACCCCCCTCCCCCCACCACCAACTCTCCCACAGCCCAGCCTTTTCCAAACCTCATCTCCATGACAACATACCATACATCAACTGCATTCTAATACACTGTAATAGGGTAAAGCCCCCCCCCCCCCCCCCCCCCCCCCCCCCCCCCCCGACTGCTCCACTCCCTTCTTTCGTTCTCTCTAGCTCTGGCTCTGTCTCTCAATTCTCTCTCATTTTCTTTCTTTCGCAGATTCATTCACTACATCTTTGCCTTATTACCTCTTTATCTACCCATATTTCTCCCTCACGTCTTCGCTCAGGAGAGGAAAGCAGGCGAGAGAGTAAGAAACAGAAATGGAATGAGCAAGTGAGAAGGGGAGAGAAAGAAAGCGCAAAAGAGAGAGATGGATGGAGAGGATAATTCCAGCACTCCAGAGTGTATTTTACAGATTTGTACTCAAGAGTTGAAGTCTTCTGGGTAGATTATCTAATCTCTAGGAGCTCATACAGCACAGCCAGTGGGCAGAAACCAGATTACACCATAATGATGATGACATCATAGATATTCCTGCCTCTCCCACAGATGAAGGGAAGGACTCACCAAAACCATAGAGAAGCATTTTTTCTGTTAAGGTAATGGTTAAATAGCTTCATGATGTGATGTTTTGGAGTTGATTACATCTCATCTGTGTGCGTGTGTTGGTGTGTGCGTGTCTGGGTGAATGTGTGTGTGTTTGTGGGTCTGTGTATATGTGTGTGTGTGTGTGTGTGTTTGTGTGTGTGTGTGTGTGTGTGTGTGTGTGTGTGTGTGTGTGTGTGTGTGTGTGTGTGTGTGTGTGTGTGTGGGGTGTGTGTGTGTGTGGGTGTGTGTGTGTGTGGGTGTGTGTGTGCTTGTTGCTATGCGCCTTAGGATACAAATTCATGAAAAAGCCTCCTCATTCATATCAAATCACAAAGAACTCTCCTAGCCTCGTCCACAACACACACACACACACACCTCAGTGTGCAGTTTGACTCTCTACCCCTCAGCTTCTCACTCTCTCTCTCTCTCTCTTTCTGTCTCTTTCTCTCTCTCTTTCTCTCTTTCTCTCACTCTCTCTCCCTTCTCTCTCTCTCTATATCTCTCATTCCCTCTCCCTCTCTCCCTCTCGTTTCATGCTCCCTCTCCCCACCTCTATAGAGAACATCAAAGGGCTTCTCTCTAAAGAGGTTGAGTAGAACAGTGAAATGGTTGACCTTGAATGCTCACTAACAAGCCATGAAAGTACATTTGCATAGGAATACTAACCAGCCCTCACAGACAGAGGAGTCATCTTATGGACATACACACACTAACACAACACACACAACATACACGGACACACACACACACACAATAAACAGTACACACACCATCCATGAGGATAGGAACACAACATCCACACACAGCATTATGCATACCTACAGTGTACACCACACATGAACATTGTGCACTCACACATACTGATCATGCAAACACACACTCACACACACACACCCTCAACAACATACAGATGTTCATTTAACCCCAGGAAAGACCTTGTGAATGGTGAATTTGTGTCTGTGGGAGAGTTCTAAATGGTTCAGAAGCTTAGCTGTCACTTGATATTAAGCCTCGAAAAGAAACACAGACAATGGTGCCAACCTGACTGTAAATCAACTCTGAGTGAAGAACGATTGTCTCTTTTCTCCGAGCAGTTTACCGTTTATGACTGGTAAGAAACAGGCTTTGACATTTGGGTCTGTGGCATTTTACATGAGGTAGTAATGAACTTTGTTTGCATTGGTGAAACACCCACATTATCAAGACTGTATTTGATGTTGTGTGTGTGCGTGTGCACGCACGTATGTGTGTGTCCAAGGCCTTTTGTCTGGCTGTCAGAATTTTGCTGAAATTAGCCGACAAATTAACAGCTGAAGAGACAGTCAGCTTGCATCTGTCTTGCATCATCTCACACACCAACATGCACGCAACGCACACACACACACACCCACATTTACGTACACACAGTTTCTTGTGATGGACATCATTTATATCAAAGGGAGTGGAAAAGGAGAAATACAGTACAAACATATTGTACAAAAACAATGTGAGCAAAAAGTGGTCTGTTATCCTTTGATAGACCATACCTCTCTGTAAGAAATTGACCAATCACATCAGTTTGTATTTCAACAGGTACAAATTCACACGTATCTCTCTTTCCCTCTCTCTATCCTTCTCTTTACATCTTCCCCCCATTTTGCTTTTCCAGAAAATGAGAGAACAAAATGACCGCACCTCAAAAGGCAAAAAGAGAGATATCCATTTAACACTGTCCATCGTGACCTTGTCCGTCTTTTGCCTGGATGACCTTTGTTGCACTTTTTTGTCGGAACGGAATGGAGGAAGAGAGGGACAACAAAACCAAAGTGTTTCCTGTTCCTTCCTAAGTAGACCCCTCTCTCTCTCTCTCTCTCTTCTCTCTTTCCTTTATCCTCGTCCTTCCTCTTCCACCTCTGTCAGTGACTCGCATCAGGGACCACATTAAAAATCAATCAATTACACAAATGCTTTCTAACAACTGTCTCTATGTCCTCTCTGGGCACACTGCCAGGACTGACATCTCTCTCTCTCTTTCTCTCTCTCGGTCTCACTCTCGCTCTCACCACTGCGTCTCTCTTATCCGTTCCCTGTATCTCCCCACATCTCTCTTGCCATCTCTGCAGCTCTCCCTCCCTGTGTCTCTCCCTCCCTGTGTGTCTCTCTCTCCCTGTCTCTCCCTGTCTCTCTGTCTCCCTTGTTCAGCTGTTATGTCTTCATCTTTCTTCCTCAGTGTTCGGGTGGTCTTCTCAGGCCTGGCATTTCATTTAGCTGTCATTCACAAACAGGCCCACGCACAAACACACACACACAGAAATGCTCACATCAAAACACAGTAGGAAGACCACACACAACCAAACACTGACACACACAGATAGATTTCCTGTCAGAGGAGTTTCAGACCAATCAAGCTGTGGTATTGGAGCACGCCCAGATGAGGCCTAACAACCGTCAGGGGAGCCCTGGCACTTCACAGAAAGAATGACTCTCCTCACTCTCACACACACACACACTCTCTCTGTCACACACACACACTCACAGTCTCTCTCACACGTACTCTTTCTCACACACAAACACACACACACACACACACTCACAGTCTCTCTCACACAATCACACCCGCACACAATCACGTACACATGTTATATCATGGTAAGACAATCAGAACTAGTTTGCAGAGCACTTCACTACTACACTGCATGTGACAAGCCAGTGCCATGATCTTAGTTTCTCCTTCTCAACTGCAAAGCTGCTTTTCTGCAGCTTGCGTGTGTGAGTGTGTTACACTTGCCTTTCGGCCACCATTGAGGCGTCACAGAGCCGGGTTTACCCAGAATCCCACAGGACCAGGAAGTGTGTGTTCGGCTTCCAGGAGAGCCACAAAACCGTTCGACCAGAGACAAGAGAATGAGAGATGGGGGGGGGGGAGAATGATGAAGGGATAAAGGGATAGAGGGATGAGAGTAGCCCATTCTCTTTGGCATGTCTCAGACAAGTATTTCCTTCCTGCTTTGTAGATTGCTGGTGTCTTCTGGGAAAACGAGCATCCATATCCATACTAGAATATCCATACCAAATGCTGATGATGATGTCCACCTTTTTCGAAATGTGAAGATTATGACAGGCATTACATATTCAAAAGGGGTCTGAGGGTTATTCCCCTCCATGTCTGCTTCTGGAAAGAGCTTTGAAACAATCTTTCTTGTTCTCATGCATTGTTAGTTGGCAGTTACCTCTGCTCACAGGCAGACACACAAACACATTCCACATGGGAGTTGTGTTGCACGAAACTAGATAATGATGTTGGCAATTTCCAAAGTGTGTTATAACTTCAGCACAAATCAAATCAGATAGTTTGACACTTATTGCAAACAATGTCACAGACGGCTTCACAAATGCCCATAGATTGGCACTTATAACTAACCTAAACCCTCAAGGAAGATAAGTGAGTTGTTCCTTGGGAGGAGCAATTCACTGTGGGATTCCCTCCTCCTGAGACAGTTGGTGATATCGAGGTGCTGAATGCTGCTTCAGTATTAGTGAGGGTGAGGTCCCCACTGGTTTGATTGTGATCAAGTGTAGTGGTCCAGCCGTGAGACTGACTAAAAAGAAAAGTTTTAAACGTTGCCTTTAACACTTTGATAGTGTCAGCTTCGCTGATTGAAACATGAAGTCTGTTCCGGGGGAGAGAAGCTCTATATGAGAACACACTGCTCCTGGCAGTGTTCCTCTTGATGTTGAGAACCACCAGATATCTGGCGCCTTGGGATCACAGTGTCCTGATAGGGTGATAGGGTGCGAGGAGATCCAAGAGATAGGACGGTACTAATCCAGTGATTTGAACGTTAGGAGTAGGACTTTGAAGTCAGTAATCTTGCTGCAGCATTTTTGCTCCAATTGCACATTCTGAGACGTAGGTGTTTGGGAGGCCAGGAAATAGTACATTACAGTGGTCCAGTCAGGACGTAATCAAATGCATGTATTTTTTTTTCAGCATCATCCTGGGAGAGAACAATTCTTAGTTTACAGGGGCTAAATGAATGCTTGTTGTGAAGCAGCTGGGACTTGCCCAGATACAACGTCTCATTTCAGTAATATTTAGCTATTTTGGTTTGAAGTTTGGCAGGAAGGGTGTTGAGACGGAAGCTAGTGGGCTTAGATGAGTCCATTATCTTGAAGAATGCATCTGTAGAAATAGGGTTGAAGTAAGTTAGACCCTCAGCTGCCAGGGTGCTTGGTATGGGGGAAGATTTGGTTTTCATGTTCACATGTCCAGGGCTAGTCTGTAATTCTGGTCCCTGATTGGATGGATTTTGTGGTTGAAGAAGTTCCAGATCTCACAGTGAAGAGATATGTAATGATACAGAGCGTACTTTTCTTTGTGAGGTTTGAAACGGCATCAAATAAGAATGTGTAGTTGTGCTGGTTATCTGGGATCAGTTTGGAGAGGTATGCTGACCTGGCCCTGGTGACGGTGAGTTTTCACTCCAAAAGGCTATCTTTCCAAGCCAGGTTGAATATCTATAGTTTAGTTCAGTTTTTGTTCCAGTTTTCATGTGGCCTTTTTAGGAGTGCTGTTGGCTTCTGAGAACCATTGGGCTACTTTCTTTTCTGTTCTGAGATTTGAGCGGGGACATGGAATCTAGTGATGTTTGAAAAAACATTTTCTGTTTTGGAATTCATTGATATGTTTAGGACGTTGACAGCTTTAAGGGCCAGTTCCAGGGCCTATGATTGAGGTTCTTAAATGGTTAGTAGTGAGAAGCTCCTGAGAAGTGAGAAGCGTCATAGTTCAATTTTTAAAGTGACCAGGAAATGGTTTGAAAGTGTAGGGTTTTAATGAATTGATTATATGTACAACATTGCTATGCACATTACAATGCTTACAGTGTGATTCTTTCAATAGTTTTCATATATAGATTTTTCGAAAATGTAAGATTTGATCAATTTTGGAATTGATACGCGTGGAAAAGGTGAAGCGTTGAGAATACATTTCGGATGCACAGTATGTTGATTGGATGATTGAACATTTTATGAAATATAGTGTGAAATACACAGTCTACAAAAAATGTACTTCACAACTTTAAAATATGCTTTCTTTCATTTCTCTACCCACTTTGCTCCATGTCTTTAATTGTCTTCTCCCACTTCATTCTCTCTTTCTCTCCCCTCTTTCTGAGATGAGGGCGGATAATTAGGTGTGCTGTCTAGATGACATTTACTGTATTAATGAGACTCATGTCCTTCTCATCCTATTAGTTCTTGGTCCCTCTGTGCGTGTGTGGGAGGGGGGGGCATTCTGTGTGTGTTTGTGTCTTTGTGTGTGACTGGGCATGTGTGTTTGTGCGTGTGTGTGTGTGTGTGTGTGTGCGTGGAGGGTGCTTCCATGTGTGAGTGTGTTTGGCCCAACCTACCCAGACTTTGTGACACACTCGTTGATTGCTCGTTGACTCCAGGGCTATTTTAAGGTCTGGCTCAATTTGGGGTGATTGATTGTGATAATTAATTTGCAGTAGGTAGATGATTGTGGTAATTAATTTGCAAGAGGTAGATGATTAAGGGTGGCTGGTATCCTGGTGTGACCAGCTCTGTTTGGACGATTAGCTGGCTTGCAGCCTCTGATGGTGAGAGCACTTTGGACCTCGATACAGTATGACGCAGGGATCCAAGCCTTACTTCCTGCAGGTGTGTATTTCATACTATGTGGTGGCGCTTGTAGGAACCAGCAGGATTGACCACCAGGATTAACAGACATTATGACTTTCAGAAACGTGGCAGGGGTTGTGTGGAAGGTTTTCAGTCCAAACGGAAGGAGAGGATTGATAAGTGGCACAACAAAATGCAGTCAAACATGTCGTGGAGCTGAAGTGTGGACTGTAAACAGTTAGCATTTTTGACAGGGCTAAAAGAGTTTGGGCCTCTCTTGAACCTTTCAGCGTTTTCCATCCTTGGATTCCAATCCTTGTACCTGTTTGCAGTGTAAATTACGAAACCCTCACCTCCTCAGTCCCTCCCACCCGGTACCTAGCGCACCGAGTTATCTTCTCTAGAGACAGTTGAAGTCAGGAGTCTTTCCTTACAGCACTATTTGACATGAATGTGATTGGATATCACATTGGTCTGCTCAGGTCCTGATGACATGTGTGCTTCTCAGCCTGGTGGTCCTGGTGTGCCCTGTGAGCACAGCTGTCATGGATGACTCCATGGCTAGCAAGCATGCGCACACGTGTACAGAATGCACACTCAGAGTCTCCCCCTGCCTCCCCCTGGCTGGCTCTCTCAGAAACACCTGCACACTCAGACACTGTGTCATTCCCTGGGTTCATTTGTGTCTTATTTCCCGTAGCACGGGCAGGATTGGTGATGTGGAGAGATACTCCATCTGGTGAAATTAGACTAGCCGCTCAAATGAGAACAAATGGCTTCCCTAGTCACTGTATTATTAAACACCAGAAGAACTAGCGTTTTGAAACATATTAGCAGGTCTGATATGAAGTCGTTCGCTTCACTGGCGGAAACAATGAACTCTCGCTAACGTTATTAATCGCAATCATAAATCTGTTTCTCATCCACTCCATCAAATCATGAGGAAGGGGGAGAGGGGGACAGAGTGGGGCATTCTATTAAAGCATGCACACACAAATGCAAACAGACACACACAACCATTATGAACAAACACACTTACCGGATTGCACACTCTCTCACGAGCAGAACCAATTGAGAGGGAGTTAGTCTCTTAAAAAAACAACGTTTCTCCATGTGGGAAACTCATTTAACTGTAAAAAGGACAAGTTCTACTAACAAACTTAAATCTTCATCCTGAAGCGGCTAAGGCTGGGGGGGTGGTAGGCAGGCGAAGAAATGAGAAAAGGAGGCACGGAGGGAAACTTTCTAGTTTCACTGTGAAAACACAGCGAGACGATATTACAGTCCTGTAATCAAATTAGACCTGTTTTGCTAATATCTCATTGCTTAGGCTGCAAATGAAACATATCCAGCAACAAATGAATAATTAGCACCAGCCAAGAACTCCATTAACAAGATTAACAAGTGTTGCAACACTGTCATGGACTAGATGTGTTTACAGAGCCATTTTTGGCAACTGTGTGTTTTACTTTAAGGGTGACGGTGCTGGCTGTCCCTAGTTAGTGGCCTGTGGTGCTGAAGCAGCAGTGTTAAACTGCATGTTCCCCCGCACGCACGCACGCGCGCCAATACACACACGGACACACCTAAATCTGACAAGAAGAAAGCAGTCCCTGGTCACCACGTCTCATAATTAAGTGTATGGATCTCCTCTGCACATGTGAATACACACGCACACACACACACACACACACTGAGGGGTGTGGCGCACATGCACGCCAGACAAATACTCTCACACTAGCCCTTTGTGGCTAATGGACCTCTCATATGGGTTATTGATCAGGCCAACCACAGCTAAATTAATTTATTCTTCCAATCAAAGTTTAATTAATCAAAGGACACATCTGAGACCCCCATTAAACAGCTTGGTCATTACTCACAGGGGGGAGGGTTGCCGTGGAGAAACACCAATAATCAAAACGTCCCTCTTCAGCCCCTACACCGCAGCTGCTCCTAGATGAAGCGTTTGAAAGCCGGCCGATTGAACTTGATCACGTCGGTGGTGGAAGAGTGCGGGCATGGCTAAGGATATTGTGCCACATCTTAACTTTGACGAGTGGGTTGTGTGTGCTTCTGTGATTATGAAGAAGAGAAGTTATGTCGGCGCGAGAAAGGCGGAGAGAGAGAGGGAGGGAAAGAGAGAGAGGTGTAGAGAGAATTACAGGTTAGGAGGCTGAAATGCAGAAAGCTTGCCAGGCTGCACTTAGCGGCCGATAAATCTCTCCGATTGCTGCTCATCCTCAGGGAGATGATGGCTGCACACTGGACCTCTCAGAGGGATGATGGTATGGCTGCACACTGGACCTCTCAGGGAGATGATGGCTGCATACTGGACCTCTCAGGAGGATGATGGCTGCATACTGGACCTCTCAGAGGGATGATGGTATGGCTGCATACTGGACCTCTCAGGGAGATGATGGCTGCATACTGGACCTCTCAGGAGGATGATGGCTGCATACTGGACCTCTCAGAGGGATGATGGTATGGCTGCATACTGGACCTGTCAGGGAGATGATGGCTGCATACTGGACCTCTCAGGAGGATGATGGCTGCATACTGGACCTCTCAGGAGGATGATGGTATGGCTGCATACTGGACCTCTCAGAGGGATGATGGTATGGCTGCATACTGGACCTCTGTCACTGAAACATCAGCACGCAGGAAGAAAGGCATTAAGACTGGCCCTGCATGGATACACGCACAAGAACAAGCTCTCTCCCGTTGGGTCTCTCTAATGGCCATTTACTGTAGTTCCATGTGTATGTATGAGTGTGGGTGTGTTTGACTGTGTGTGTGTGTATCTGTGAATGGAGGGTGAGTGGAAGGAGGACTCGACAATTACCGTTTATAATGAGATCAGGGTTATCAGGCTGGCTCGCTGGTCACGGCTGATGAAAAGAACACTAATTCAGTTTGTCTGTTCCGCTCCTCTAACAACGCTCACCGCTGAGAGGAGAGAGGGTTGGAAAAAGAAAGAGAGAGAGAGAGATAGAGAGAGAAAAACAGAGATCGAGAGGGGGGGGGGCGTGCGAGTGCTTAGGCCGAGCACTCACCAGAGCTTTATCAAATATGAGCTAAACAAGGCCCCAAGTGTAATTATATTGCTTTGAGGATTCAGCAAGAGATATGGGGGGAGGGAAAGAAAGAGAGAGAGAGAGAGAGAGAGAGAAAGAGAGAGAGAGAGAGAGAGAAAGAGAGAGAGAGAGAGAGAGAGAGAGAGAGAGAGAGAGAGAGAGGGGGAGGGGGAGAGGGAGAGAGGGAGGGAGAGAGGGAGAGATGAAAGGCAAACTGTGGCAGCAGGTCCAAGGAATCGGCTGTTGCTCACGTCCTCTCGGCGTCTGAGCTGTAATGATGAGCCGAGGCCCTGGACTACAAACTGCTTGTTGTCAATTCACTGCTTGTTGTTTTGGAAGAAGGAGGTTGATCCCCTACAATCACATGCACTGATTCTCTCTTTCTCTCTCACTCCGTCTATCTCTGTGTGTCTCTCTTTCTCTCTCACTCCGTCTATCTCGGTGTGTCTCTCTCTCTCTTTCTCACCTTGTCTATCTCTGTGTGTCTCTCTCTTTCTCACTCCGTCTATCTCTGTGTTTCTCTCTCTTTCTCTCTCACACGCTCTGTCCCTCTCTCTCCTGTTGTTCTGTCTCTAAATGTATCTGAGTCTGGTTCGCTCTGCAGGTGTGGTAAACGGGTGTAAACAGCTCTGAAGGGGGGGAGAGATGGATGGATGGAGAGATGGAGGGAGGAGCATGAGCGGCGAGAGATGGATAGAGACACAGGCGGAGGGGTGGAAGACACTGAGAGGGGACGTTCACACACATCAACACGGACGCTGACAAACTGCTATGGCTCACTCAGTAAGTACTGGGAACAGGAGCAACACACACACCTCGCTCAAGTCCTCTCATCTCACTCCCAACACAAACACATCCGCAAATATGTTCATACACTATTGCCACCGCTTCCTTTCATTGTCTTGACCAACAGCTTTCGCAACATCGAGGCAGTATTTTCTGGACACACATCTGTCCCACGTAGCTCTGACTCCGGATCAGCCTTCTCACTCTGATGACGTGCACTTCATCAAAGGAACTTAATCACCAAGACTGATTAGAAGACGGTCCAATGTGAAAGGACCTCACACAGACCATCTATCTCTCTCTCAGACTCTCTCTCTCTTTCCCACACACACACACACTCACACGTGCAAAAACATGCACAACCACACACATACTCCCCTCATCCATCACTTTGCCCATGGCTGGTCTTTCTGAGGCCTCCATGATTAGTTGTCCTGCCTTGCTGAATTATGTTGTTAATAAGTCACTATTAGCTGGACTATCCACTCACACACACACACACACCTATATGCCCACACACCCATGCCCACACATACACACAAAAACACAAAATGGCATATCCCGCATCACATTGACTGCTTGTTGGGGGCGGTGACCTCAGAATGACAGAGAGGGAGTGTGAATCGATGCTCTCTCTCTTTCTCTCTTTCTCTTACTCTCTCTCCCTCTCTCTCCCTCTAGCTAACCTGTTATTCTGGTGGTATTTGTGTGATAGCTGTTTTTGTGGTATTAAGTTTAGCCTTGCTGCTTTGGATGACATAGTGTATGAGGATGCATGAGGATGCCCCAACAGACACACACACAGATAGACACACACACACACAGACACACACACACATAGACACCCAACCCCAAGCCCAAAACTCCTATTACAACCACCATCAATTTTTGTGTCCCTGAAGTTCAGGTGTGTTTGAGAGTGTGTGTGCATCCAGTGTGTGTGTCTGTGTTGGTGGGTTTGAGTGACATGCTGGTAAGATCCTTTATAACCTGTGGGAAGAACATCGATGACAATCTACTGTACAACTCAATACAGGCATAACCCAATACTGTCCTGGTCAATAGTGATGCCCGTAACCCAGAGAAATGGAGAGAAGGAGAGAGAGGGGAGGGTGGGGGAGAGAGAGAGCGAGAGAGCATGGAGTATTTATCTTCAACATGATCTATTAAAGTAGTAAGACATGCAGGTGAAATGGCAGAGGTCACAAGCTAAATTACATAACAGATCAATGGTGATACCAGTGGCAAGGTTGTCCGATTGGAACTTACCCTTCTGACGATGTCCCTGATCAATGTTTAAAAGTATATTAAGCATTGATTTTGTACCTTGCTGATAGGCATGTTCGTGTATGTTCGTGTATTTGAAAGAAATGGAGAGCGCACACATGACATTAGTAAATATTGTAAAATATCGTCAGTAGCAAACATCAAAATTGGCAAACCACAACCAACACAGTGCATTAGCTTACTGTAAAACGCCTCTGTAGGAAATCAAAAGATCTGTCTAAGACCATCCTCCATACCCCCTGTGAATACACAGAGGGAGAACTGAACGTTCTCTAGAGAACAATGAACACAGTCTTATCAGAGGGAACCACGGAAAGGATTGATGTAGTAAGTAGTTTTAATGTTAAGTGCTCACTGAGGAATAGCTGAAACAGTATTCCACTGATAATAAAGAAAATAACCCATAATCAAAATTCCTGTTAAACTCCATGTCTATAAAGTGCCAGGCATCCAAGCTGTAGTGTCTTCTGAACTGCAGTGTTGCAAACTGGTGAACCATTAATGATAACATAATTTGTAGTGGAGTAAAACCATATTCTCTCTTTTAAAAAGCTGATTTAATCCTAGTTAGCCCTTTGTAGCCTTTCAACTAAATACAATAACCACTGAAGTGCAAGAGAATTACCAACAGAACTTGCAATATGTTCATGATTTTTGTTGTTTTAGTTAGCAAAAAAACATAAGGGACTTTTAGACACCATCTGTTGTTGAGTTTCACCATAATGACTGGACTGTAAAAAAACTTCTCCACCATTTGGGCTGATAAAAAGGAAGATAGCCATCTGTTGACACAAAATGGCCGCCGTCACAATGCAGATTGCCTCCTAAGCACTGGTCTCATGATGGACATGGTGAAACTTTGGACGAGAAAACTATCCCTAAATGTTTTCATCTTGTTATATATATATCCGGATGTCACAATAAGTGTTAGCCTACTTCGAAAACTGCTTTGTCATTTATTAATGTTGCCTTGACAATGACCACAACAGACTACAAGTAAGAAATCTGGTAAAATAAGCTATTAATAATAGGGTAATTTGGAAAATAATTTGCATGCTTTTTCTCATCGGATTTTACTGATTAACTACTGCCCTGACCCTTTCTGTGACACCACACTAATCACGCTTTGTGATTTCAGTCACGTAACATCCATGCTAAACATAGAGTCAAAGTTATGTGGACTAAACATTGTCATAGCAGGGAAGAAAACGTTCTGTAGTTTAGGTGTCCCACATTACCCAATGTCCCAGATTACCCGAATTCATCCTACATAATAACATCTGAAGCAAACTCACTTCCATAGTCATAACAGTCTTGATAAGGATTTTTGTGCTAAAGTAAACGTAAACTGAGAAGGTAGGTGGGGTGTGACTGGAGCTCAGAAGTGACAACTACCCTACTGCTCTTTGATGCCAGCTGATGGCCGTATCAGACATGCACCAGAAGGAACGGGAGGCAGAGACATCACCAGGGCTGAGTCTGAGTGCGTGTGTTTGTGTGTGTGTGTGTGTGTGTGAGAGAGAGAGAGAGAGAGAGAGAGAGAGAGAGAGAGAGAGAGAGAGAGAGAGAGAGAGAGAGAGAGAGAGTGGGAGAGAGAGATAAATTGAAAAATTGCAAAAGAAAAAAGGTGAGTGAGTGGAAGAGATGTTCCCCATCTTCTCTCATCTCAGCCTAATCCCGTTAGGTTAAGTTAATAGAAGCACTTTGGTAGAGATGGGTCGTGTGTTTGTGCGCGTGTGTGATTGAGAGAGGAGCAGGCCAGGGTCGAGCATTTCCTCTCTGCTGTAACTTCATTAGAGAAATATAAAATGGCAGGCCATTAGGCCAAACGCACCCTGCACTCTCTTATTGAGAGATGCTTTTATGCTAATCACTTTTTCCATTTTGTATGACTTGGCATCCACACAAACACACAGAGAAGAACCCACATTGAATGACACAGGTGATACACACATGCATGCACACAGCACACACACAACACACACACCTGCACACACACCCTTGTGTTTATCTAATTCCCAGAATATGGCAGTGCCTCTTCGTAGGCACGTAGAGACCAGCGGGGGGAGGAGATGCGAGTCGACGGGGGAGAGCGTAACCAAGGTGATGGAGTGGCACCACAAACCGGGCCGTCTGTACTCCTCTGTCCTCTTATTAACCATCACTCACTCAGAGAGAAGGAGAGAGGGAGAGAGGGAGGAAATGAAATGGGGTGGAGAAGGAGAGATGGGGAGCTGGGGAGGGGGGGGGGGGGGGGGGGGGGGGGGCAGGGAAGATACTAAGTAAGGCTCATTACATTTTGGAGCGTTATCTTCAAAACTCCTCCACACCCCACTTTTGTCCCCTTTTATCTTTCTGTCTCTCATTGTTTCCCCGAGACACCTCCCTCTCTCCTCCCTCCCTTCCTCCCTCCCTCCCCCGTCCCTCCCTCCATCCCCTCCGTGAGTTATTTCAGATGAGGGGAAGTCATTCTGTGTGTGGTTATTAGTATTGATCTGCCAGGTCATTCCACAGACTCTTCCTGTTGATTTCTTCTCCTCTTTTCCCACACCTTCCTACCCTTCTCCTTCGTTCTATCTTTTAGCGACCCCACCCTCCGGCCCCTTATCGCCCTTCATCCCTCCTCCCTTCTTTACTCTCTCCTCCTTAATCTCCCTGCTCAGGTGCTCACAAAGAAGAGCTCGAGCTGGCCATAGTCTGTTGTCTGATTTGGTGGGCGTTTTCAAGTCCGAGCATTCCTATTCAAGCACACACACACACACACTGTTCAGCCAAGGAAACAATAACTCAGTTCTATGCTCACTTGAAGGCTGTCCAGCGCCTGTGAGCTTTATTGACTACTATCTACCAGACTGAAAATATACTCTCCACGGTCCACAGCATTGTACACTCACACGCACGTTATTACATTATCTGTCTCTTACTTCAGCAATAACTGAAGAAATCACGATTAAAAAGGTTTGCCTATAGCCATGTGGGAGAGTTACTTCTGTTCGTTTCATTTTAGAGGAGTTAGCACTTTTCAAAACTAACAAACACAGATGATTGTCTGGACATTTGTGCACATACACACACACACACGCTGGCCTGCCGGTCTGGCGCAGGGAATGCTCATGGTGGGCCTTGTTGCATCATTAATGGCGCATGTAAATTACACAGGTTGAGATCCATTTATTATTGATGGTATTAATGTCAGTTCACACCCCACACCCTGACTCTTGCCCACACCGCAAGCACTCACTCACTCACTCACTCACACACACACACACGCACACATGCACACACACAGAAACAACATACACACAACATGCATCTCCTACACACATTTACAATGAATGCATATCACATGATAATTATGTCCGGGCCCCTGCAGAAAGTGAGCACCCAAATAGAGTATGGATTAAACATTAGATCTCCTGGGTCCTAGGTGATAACATTGATTGGATCCCAGGATCATATCAATGTGTGGTCTGACAGCCATACATTATGGGCTGTACTCCTTCTCAGGACAGTCAGGTGAGATGTAGAGCGTGCTTCTGAACATTTCACCACCCTTCACCAGTCAGCTAGTGTCCTCTGTCCAAATCTATAAAATCTGCCAATGGCAGGATTAACTGTAGAATAGCATTATTCGTATTTTGTCGAATAGGGAAATGACCTTTTGTTTGTATTGTTGCACCGAAGTTCAACATGATGAATGCAGAGTAGGTGATGAGTGACTCCTGGGGGGATTTAACACCACATCTAAGCCGGGATTTGAACCCAAATCTCTCTAGGGACGTGTACTACGTGTGTGCTTGAGGGCAAACAGTCTCATAGGTCAATGACCTCCCACTAATGTGACCTTCACCCTCCTCCTAACCTTAGCCCTGAACTGAAAGACTTCATTATGAGAACCCATAGCTCATAGTTGTTCGAAGCAGGTGGGCATCGACGTTTCTGTCCTTGTGTGACATGACCGAGCAGGTCTTTCTTATTAAGGCTAGGCACTGTAGCGTAGCTAGCTGCTAATGGCAAAGTGGTGATGCTCACACTGATGTAACATAAACACACACACAAGGTCAGCACAACACAGACTTAACAACCGACAATGCATTACTGGGGACAAACAAAAATGTGGAACTGTTTACAAAATAATATGTATATTTAGTACCTGAAGATTGCTCAGCATATTCTGGTCTAGCTAGTCATAAACAGAAGGTTTGTAGAGCCAAATAATAACTGTCCAAGGTAGTTTGACACAGGTCTACATTTACACTCATCTCCAGATATTTCATAGTGTATTTAATATTATGAAAGTAAACGAATGGAATATGGCACTGAAACTCTTGCTGGATATTGAGAAACTTTGAGTATTCCACACTAGCATTAAATATATCAGAATGTTTGTGTCGTTACGTGTGTGTCTGTGTGTGTAAATGTTTGACGTTATGCTGTAGGTGCATGATGCAAAGCTAAAGTAGCTGTCCTTAGTGGAGGAACTCGGACAGCCTCTCCCAGAGGCTTTGATGCTAGGAAATTACCAGGAGAATGCAATTTTTAAAAGTACACTTAAAAATAGAGGCATGCCTTCCTTTTTCGGGGACAATGGAAGGACGACAACCGCAACAGTGCACCCAGGCACACTTCCACACGTACGCAAGAGAGGGAAAAGTAGCTTCCATTTCGGAAGATGATATTGTCACATGTCTGATGCAGGGACACACTTCCACACATGACCAATCACTATGCATACAGTAAATATACATAGAAACTGGGTTTCTATTGTCAACCACATCTGATTGGTTGCTATGTTCATCGACGTCAAATTGCGACAGGAGATTTGAACGTGTTTTAGCAGCAGTATGTTTCCTTCCAAATGAACATTGACTCAAAAGAGGGGATGGTCCTGTACTTGCCTGGCAACCATGCAGACTGCTAATGAAGATGGGAAACAGCCTCCTGTGTGTTCCCAAAAACCCAGTGATTCACAGTGCTGCGGGCGTACGTGGCTTCTCCTATGTGTCTCACTCATCCACAGTCTATCCTCACTCCCTCTCCATCTTTCCCTATTTGGATCTGGCTCTATCTTCTATCCTTCTTCTCCTCTCTCCCACTCAGCACGCATCACACAATCCTTCTTTTCCTCTGACACCCATTCTTTTCTTTTTCTCTGGCGTTTGCTCTCACAACTCTTTGTATATTTCCCCTTTTCATCCCCTCCCCCTCATCAATTTTCCTGTTCATCCTTTTTAGGCCCATCCCTCCATTCCTCCCCCCTTCCTTTGTCTTCCGGCCCTCCTAACTCCAAAGTGCTGAGGAGGAGGGTATTACCATGTGCCTGGGTGTTAATCTACCTCAGATTACCCACCTGATTACTCACTGTATCCATTAACATTTTAGACATATTTCCCGGGTGGGGTTCTGAGTGCATGGGTTTAGTGAATGAGCCAGCCGTATCACATATTAGACCTTTAATTGCCCTTTCACCATGATGAATGGCTCTTTAATTAGCCAGCAGTTATCATCACTGACCTCACCATGGAGCTCGCTGTCACAGATGCCCTATCCGACTTTGCGGGCACATTTGTGGGTAGACCACTAATGGAGAAGGGTCTGGCTTGTAGCTCCTGAGTAAGTGGGTCTGTAATCTGAGTTGAATGTGGGGTGTAGCTACTTCAACTTGCATGAGATAGAGACTTCAGTAAAACATTCTCTCAGAAGAGGGATTCATATCCTGACATGCAGCAGAGATTGCAGAGCAGATGCGCCCGATAGTCTTGAGCATTGTCCAACTAATAAACATATGAAAACATAATGAAGGAGACCGATTGAACAGACTGCACACACACACACAGAAAAGGAGGAGGTACCAACATGGTTCTGTTTCTAATACATCTCTCTCTTTTTCTCCCTCATCCACACCCTCCCATCCATCTCTCCTTCCCGCAGCCTCCCGCCCTCCTGTCATCCATTTCTGGCTCCCTCTCTCGCAGATTTTTTCCCTCTATCCATTTCATCTCTATTTCTGCCGCTCTCCAGCTCTCCGTTTCGTGTCACTTTTTGAATCCTGTAAAGACTCAAGACTTCCTCCCAGAGGGGATGTAGTAGGCGTGAGCACACAGTTGGAGATGTTGTTCCCGCATTGACACTGTCACCTATTAGACAATACACACACGCATATGAGAGAACACACACTCCGGTCGGGAGAGTGACAGCTGTCACAGACACTAAGAGTCACAGAGATAGCTTCTACCTCAGGCTTCACTCTAATGATGAACATTTCTTCACACAAACACGCAGGAAACTGCGCACAGGCGCTGTGATCGACTTTGTGTGTGTGTGTGTGTTACTGTGTGTTGAGGGAGAGGGCTTGGAAATGGATACTTCCTGGAGGGCTGAATCATCAACCATTAGTGTTTGTGTTAATCCCTACAACAGCAGCCACATTGGAATATGTCTCAGGAGACCAGGTGATTATAATCATGATATGGAGTTTATAATTGCAATTATAAGGTCATTAGTTTAGCTATTTAGGCTATTTCCTTGAATACCTAGAAAGGCCACACAATGAAATGTGTCACATAACATAATGCACAAGGTTGTACCTTAGAGGGCTTGGTGACAGAGGGAAAGAAGGAAAGAAGTACCCCGTCTTCAGTGTTTAGCGTCAGCTGGGGCCCCACATGCAGCAAACAGTGAATGGGAGATAAAGATATGCAGGTATTCAGAGACAGCTTTACACTTTCGTTTACTGGCCTCATCCCTCCATCTCTCCCTGCAGCCAATAAGCTTTTATGAGGACTTAAAATGAGACGGATAAATAAGAAGAGAGTGCTTGCATTTTCGCTCAGAAAGACTAGAGGATAATAAGGTCTAAACTTTTTCATTAGTGCCCATTGAATGTTAAATACCCCCCTATAAAAATGTGTGTGTGGGTGCGACACTGTGGAGCTGGGGCTGGGAGGAGAGAGAGGGAGCAGGGAGGGTACTGTGAGGTTATTTCATTAGTGAAGATATAAGTCAGTGCTGAACACCATGATTCTAGGAGCGAGAGGGGGGGGGGGTGACTGAGTGTGTGTGTGTGTGTGTGTGTGAGAGAGAGAGAGAGAGAGAGAGAGAGAGAGAGAGAGAGAGAGAGAGAGAGAGAGAGAGAGAGAGAGGGGGGGGGGGGGGGGGGGGGGACTGAATGTGTGTGTCTGTGAGAGAGACAGATAGAGACTGTGTGTGAGAGAGAGAGTCACACAGAGAGAGACACACCCAGAGAGAGAAAGAGAGACAGAGAGAGAGAGAGAGAGAGAGAGAGAGAGAGAGAGAGAGAGAGAGAGAGAGAGAGAGAGAGAGAGAGAGAAAGAGAGAGCGAGCGAGCGAGAGACAGAGAGCGAGAGAGAGAGAGAGAGAGAGAGAGAGAGAGAGAGAGAGAGAGAGAGAGAGAGAGAGAGAGAGAGAGAGAGAGAGAGAGAGAAGAAAGAGAGAGCGAGCGAGCGAGAGACAGAGAGAGAGAGAGAGAGAGAGAGAGAGAGAGAGAGAGAGAGAGAGAGAGAGAGAGAGAGAGAGAGAGAGAGAGAGAGAGAGAGAGAGAGAGAGAGCTAACTGCTGACATACAAATGAGAACAGCTCCTTCCACCGGCAGCTTTTAGACTGCACTCATTTGCATTGGAGCAGCACACAATCTCTCATTCATTCGTCCCTCTACATAACCTTTCCATCCATCCATTCCTTGACATCTTTCCAACAACCCCTTCCCTGGAAATTTCATTCAGCTTTATTTCCATGCCTGTTCATTGATGCATTGAAGTGTTTGTGTGTTTGTCGGAGGAGTTCAGCATAAAAAACTCCCAGCTTTGGTGTACAGTGCATGGGGTCCTGTGTGTATGTGTGTTTGTGTGAGGGGCTGGTTATGGGAAATCATATAGAGGTGTGTATTCATATCCACCAATGAAATCACCAACTGAAACGTTTGTGTGTGTTTCTTACAGTTTCAGCGTGGACCTGATGACAGGATGATGTCATCGTGCAAGCATGTCATCCAAGCCCTCACTGCCCCTGCTCTTTAGTCTTAAAGTTCTTCCCTCCTTTAAATCACTGCATTTATAAGTTTATACACACACACGTACTCGCACACATACACACACATACATAAAGACTAGAATACAATTGGATTTGAATCTAGACGACAGATATATAGAGCCCTGAAACAATGTGACAGAAGTTTGAAGTCTCTCCACACTAAATGTGTGTATGTGTGCATACATGCGTGTCAGACTCAAGTCCTACTTGTTCCAAACACTGGCACAGTCCAACATAAACATAAACACACACAAACACACACGCACACACAAAGAGAGAGACTCAGAAAGTGGAACAAATGCTTTTGAGCTGTGACAGTGGCAACAGTGATTTCTTTTCTCTTTCCTCTTCTTCCTGAAATTTGCATGTAATAATTGTGTGTGTGTGTGTGTGTGTGTTTGTGTACGTACTCCCAGTCTACAGATAGATGTGTAGGAGAATGGTTGTGGTTCACACTGTCTCTGATTGTCGTGGATGTTTCATCCATGTGGCTGAGCTGTAGAGCTTTCCTCTGCTCCTCAGCCCCAGAGCTGCAGGCTCCTTCCTTCCTTATCTCTTCACCTCTGCCTTTCTCTTTCCATCGACCTCCCTCTCTCCAAGTTTCTCATGCTTTCCCTTTCTGCCATCCTCTCCTGGATTGATTGCGTGACTCGCGGTCCCTGTATTCCTGTCATCCTGCTCTCTCTTTCTTTGCTACCTTTAGATTGGCTTCATGACAACCTTTCTGTTTCCAATCTATTTTAACTCCAAACTCCATCTCTTAATCTATCTTTCCGCTAGACTCGTCTATACCCTCTGTTGATGTTGGAATGGCCGCTGGAGCGTTGTCCCTGACTGGGCCTCTCACACTCCACACCTCCCTCCCTCTCCATCCGTCTCTCCATCCCCCTCCTCCTCCTCCTCTTCGACCGCGCCCTCGGTGTGCCTGGAAAGCCAGCTCTCAGAGGAGGCCTCCTGTCCCTCCATCACTCTGCCTCTCTCTCTTCCTCATGGATAATGCATGGCAAACAAACAGGCATGTCAAAGTCGTTCAGGCGCACCGCTGTCCCCTCTGTGCCACCTACCAGGCGGGGTGGAGGGGGGCGGGGGGGGCGGGGGGCGGGGGGGCGGGGGGGTGAGGCAGACGGCGGGGTCCCTCACTGTCCCCAGCACTGTCCAGAACACACACACTTTGATGGACACAAGGCCACTGGGGGCGAACATCGACCTTAGAGTCCGGACAGCTCTTCCCTCACACGGCACCCTGTGTTCGAATATAGGCCAGTCTACTAAGCGATGCTGTGGTCCACTTGGGCTCAAGTGTCACCAGAGGGCGCTAAAGAGGCTTGTATGGTTTGATGAGGGGTGGTGCGTAGGCTTGTTGGGTGTCCTGTAGGGGTTGGGGATGGATGTTTGTGCTTGAAGAGACATACGATTAGACTGTCGCACTTTCACCGTCCACATCGGCAAACGGGCACATACACTCACACGGAAACATACACACACACACCATTCTAATTTTCCACTTGGCGAAGTCTGGAGAAAAGAGCTGGAGTCACTCAGAAGGAAACAGCACTTATATCCTAGTGAACACAGTTTAGAGACTGAGCCACAGCACAGCATCATTAATCATTATACCATTTACCACCTCATTGTACACACATAAACACACACACACACACATCATGCACACACAAGTAATGATATAGGACACAAAACCACAAAACGGTATGCCTGGAAAGATTGTAGACAGTATGCAGCCTAAAGTGAGCTGATTTATCACATCCTTCAACAGATCAACAGTGTAATGGTCCACGTACATTTACTAACACTAGGCAGACACACACGTACACATCCCACATGTGCATGCACACACACACATACATAATATGTGGCTCACTCTAGAAATAATCAGAATCAGAATCAAAATGGGATTTTTTCACCATGAAAGTTTGCACGGACAAGGAATTTACTTTGGCAGGAAGGTGCATACAATAAACATATAGGAACCTAAAATTAAAATATGTGGACTATCTATACTAAGGGCACATAGGGTACATAAACCCTCTAAAGGTGAAAGTCAACACAGAGAAATTAATTTCAATCAAAAGCAACATCCTTTTGTTTTCTGTTAACTAATGATTGCACTTGACCTTGCTAACATGAGCTAAGAAAAGGCTCCAATGACTTCTGCAGTTTGACATGTTGTTCAGACCTGCTGTCAGTAAAATGGCTTTCTGTTGAAGCAGTTACTAAGCACACTCTAGTGTGTGTTCATACACAATACCGTTTACTGAAGACAACGAGGATAAAAGACTATTAAAAGAGCTATATTAATTTTAGCACAAATACACTTACTGTTTGTTGTTTTTGTGGTGGTAAGCCAACCAAAGTCTAAGTGCTCTTTGTAATTGTATTAGATCACTAATGCATCTCAGACATGTTTTCATCTAAAATGACTCTGAACAGAGGTATAAATCATGTATCTACCCTTTCATTGCCCTCTCTGTTTCCTTAGATACGTTTCCTTCACAATTCTCTCATACAGGCTCACAAACACAGATGCACACACACGCAAACAAACACATTTTGCAATTTTGGACCGGTTCCTATTTCTAACCCACCGATGAAATATTTATTTTGATGTTCACATGATTCCCCTTCTCTTTGAGGAGATGTCACAACATGTCTTTGAGAGCTTGCATTAATCTTTTAAGTTCTCACATAGGAGGGACCATCTTGCCTGATAGACAAGGTTTAGTGCCAATCCCAATACTACCCCTTACCCCTAACCCTTACTTTTGCACGTTCACGTGAGAGTTGAGATAACATACCTGCAATGTCTCCAAAGTGTGTGTGAGAGGAGAGAGAAAGAGAGAGAAAGAGAGAGAAAGAGAGAGAAAGAGAGAGAAAGAGAGAAAAAGAGAGAGAAAGAGAGAGAAAGACAGAGAAAGAGAGAGAAAGAGAGAGGGTTTTGACGCCAGACTTCAGTGCAGGTCCAACTTGCAGTATGTTTATTTGTCCACCTAGTGGCGCTTCAATAATGTGAGTCTACTAGACTTGTGGCTTCCGTCCGTTAGGTGGCAGTATAACGCTACTACTACTATCCCAGTACCACAGGCAAACACAAGTGACGAAGTAAATGTGCAAACTTTGAATGACGGCGGTATTTCGAGAACATCTTTATTTTGAGTACAGTTTCATTGTACCAATATGATTAAACTGTAACCCCTTTTATTTCAGTTTTTTTTCATGCATTAATCTGTCTCGTATAGTATGTAGCTAGGTAGCCTGTCTGCTGTATTTTTTCCTTGCTACGCACTGTGTTGAGCCAGTAATTATACAGCTAGGCTACTGCCGCAACTTCAACTTGGTCCAGGTTTGCCCCTTAAATCAGTAAATCATAAACAGTAATCGAGGGACAGTTATATTATTTTAAATTGTTAGAGAATTGTAAACGTATATATCATTATATTGAAAACTAGCTTTAATTACGCACTTTGTTAGTAATGTTTCTAAAATCTTGCTACACTCGTTTTCTCAGGTCCAGAAGTGAGTGTTTTATAACGTTATGGCCGAGGATGGAGAAGGTAGCAGCCAGCGCCTTCGGAGCTTGAAGAGCCGTCTTATCGAGATTTTGAGTGCCGATCCTGATCATGTGTTGCAGCACGCAGACTCGCTCGGCCTACTTACAGATCAACAGTACAAACAAGTCAAAGCCGTAACAGACCCAAGTGCAAACATTCGAGACCTACTGGATAATGTTACCCAGAAAGGGGATGCGTCTTCAAAAATATTTCTCCAACTGTTGAAGGGCAATGCTATGCAAGAAACATTTCCCATGTTGGATTGCCTGTGTAAACTGCCAGAGACCCACAATCAATCTACAGGTGAAGTGCCATGCTTTTGATGTCCAGTATCATGGGAATCCCCCTCCTCCCCCCCCCCCCCTTACATATTGTAAACTTAATAACAGCTGTTTTTGTGTTGGCGACAGCTGAAAAACAAAGGAAACGAGAGGCTGCTGCATCGGAGGATGTTACACCAGCCAAACAGGCATCCAGGGGTGGTAAGTGACCTTCAGGAGACTCAGTCAAAACACGACAATGCTAAACTGCAGTAACCAACCCATGTGTCCCATTGTGGCAGGTCCGAGTCTGGTAGAGGAGAAGCAGCTGATGAAGCTGGCTCGTAACATTGGGACTTCCTGGAAAGAGATCGGAAGGCTGGCCCTGGACATCGGCACTGTGAAGCTGGAGCAGATCGAGGAGGACCACCCCAACAGCCACAGAGAGCGTGTGTTCGCCATGCTGCTGTGCTGGCGAACGAGCCAGAGGCAGGAGGCCACGGCAGCCCGGCTCCATGCCCTGCTCTGCCAGGACGACTGGGCGCTGCCACCAGACAGTATCGACTTCCTCCTGGAGCCCAGATGAGCCCCTCACAGGCTGCATCCATCATGGCTGCCTCTGCAGGTTTCCCTGCAGTGTTAGCCTGACTGATTACATAATAGTGGGAACTTTGATATTGACTTTATATTCCGTAGGCCTATTTTGTACTCTGGTTTGATGTGTTCGATCATGTTCTAAAGCTTAGTGAGACTGGGATCCCCATAAGCTGACATCTGAATAACAGCAGGTCCTCACAGGTTTACACAAGACAGGACCATAAACAAATCCAAATCTTCCAAGGGACAGTTGTCACTTTATTATCCAACGATAATAGTCAACTCCAATTATGTTTTATATCCTTCTGAAGTGCTTTTTTATCCAACTGAGATAATTTTATGATTACTATGTGATGCGTAAATGGAAATCGATTGTAATTGATTGTTGTCCTTTGCTGTGTAGCCTATGTGCCTATTTCCTGTTAGTCACTAAATTATGTAAAATTGTGAAAGATGAGGAATGCATAGTGGTGCGTTTATTTTATTTTTTTACTAGAATTGTATGCTTTGTATTCTGCCTTATAGCGGCTTCTGAAAATTCCAGGAATAAAATAGTCTCATAACGATTACTCATTCATCAACAGTGGGAATGTTTTTCAATTCAAATTCTGTCACATCCAGAACTTTTATTGTCCACTAGGTGACACTATATCACGCCCACTCTCGCATCGAAGAACGTTTCTTGCAGGAGTCTTGAACATTCGAAATAGCCTGCATGCACTAAACGACAGCCTAACGTAAACAAAGTGCACAGTTGACTTTAATGTTGGTTAAGTAGTTAAGACTGCAATACAACATATGATTGATGATGGTAGCCTAACCCTAGCCTACATTATTTAAACTTAAATCATTGTAACATGAAAATTGGGTCATCTTGTCTGCCACGATGGCAGTAGGCTGTTACAGGCTGTAAATCACCAAATACTTGATAAGCCAGTAGATAGCAGGAAAATCATTTGTGAACCCGCGATACTGTTAGCAACAGCTTTCCAGGAAAAGTTTACTGTAGGGGAGGTCATGTAAGACTACTGTAAATTTCCATTGAGGTGAAAGTTAACCTGTTCACTGAATGGAAATTTCCTTTTGATGTTTTTGCACAGTTGCAGGTTGAAGAATAGCACGTTGCACAGATGCAAGTTTACACAGAGATTATTCGACAAGTGTTATCAGTCTCTATACATTTCTTGAAAAGGGAGGGAAATTGCCACATTGTAGGCCTAGAGGACGGTCCGCTAACTTGTCATCCAGATTGTAGCGCTGTTGCACCCTCTGAATTTCAATTAGGCTATGAGTAGGAAATTGAGATGGTATATACTTCACAAGGAGCGGTTTAAAATGTAAAGTTTGCTAATAGGCTACTTTAAAAAAATACAGTGGCCATGGAAATAAATAACAATTTGAGGGAATTGGGCGTTTAACACAATGCTCAAATCCGAACCAAACAGTAGGCCCTAAATTGAATTGCATATTTGTCCTAATTGACTGACTGCAGTAATTGTTGAAGAAAGTCATGTAGACAAATTATAGCTGACCTGCAGATGGGAGAGTGAGTTTAAACTTGGCCCAAGACATAAAATGATCAATTCATACACAGTGGTACTAGCAAAGTCTCTTTGAGGCAGAAAGATCAGAAGACAGTGTTTAAAGTGAATAAAGAAATATAAAAAATAACATACAGCCAAAAAGTGTTCTTTTTTTTTAGGTAGGCTCATACCTGCAAATGTCTTTAGAACACATTGGCTAACAATTTGAACACATATGTATGAATGATTAAGACAGAACATGTGAATATATCATAAAGCACAGAAAGTGTTTCCACACAATACCCAAAGCTATAGACTACACATGGTTTGGTTAAATATTTGGTCATTCCATCATTAAAACACAATTTCAATCATTGGTAATTTAAAGGTAACTGAAAAGGAAAATGGATGCACTTGGTAAATACTAGTAATAAATATAGCTGCAAGCAGCAATGGCAGATTCCTCCTTCAAAATGTTGTAAAATTGACAGAAAAGATAGTTACACTGGGATTGACCAGAACACTTGAAACTGTAATTTATGTCAGAATAAAAAATAATTTATTGAATTTCTGACCGGATGTGAACCCAGCACCCTTTACATATCAGCTCTGTCTCTCATCTTACTAAGCCATTTACAGACTTAGACATTGGATTATTCAGTTTTTAAAATAACACATTTTTCCAATGGCACCCATTGTCAGATTTGGTTAAAGTTCAAACAGCTGTAATTTAGTCCTATTTATATATGGGACATAAAAACGGGACAACAGGATGACTGGTTTGCTGCTGTAAGGAATAGCTTACTCGTAGTGCTTTAAAGAGGTTGCTTGGGGTGCCAAAATGAGGCATGCACACCAAGTTTCAAAAGAATTGGAGCAATGGGGTGGAAATGCAATCACTGAAAAGTGGACATTTGGGCGTGGCCTGTGGCGCCCCCTATGGTCCGATGTGGGCCAGTCTGTGTTTGGGCCGTAGTTGTGGCATGTTGTGTCAATATGTCAAATTTCCTAACTTTTTACCAATGTGTTCATGAGATAAATTGCAATAATAATAATACCAACAATTACTATAGGGTTGCTCCTGACGGAGGAATCCTAATGAATGGGACAGGTGGTAGCTATTCCCCATGATTCTTTTGGATGTAAAAAAGCACCTTCAGCCCCCTATGCATAACCAATGGCAGAAAAATTGAAGAACGGTAAGCAAAAAGCAAAACTATGAAATTATTACAAATGACCAAAGATTTTGAATTATTTCTTTATTTTTCAAGATCAAAAGTTCCTCTCCAGCATCCTGGAACAAATAAACCATGTAGAGACAAAGCCAGGTACACATTCTTCACCTAATTAATAGGCACATAGTGTTAATATTTAAAAACTAACCACTTCTGCAATCTTATCCCTCAACAGCCACCAACACCAACCAGACACCAATTTTGAACCCTTTGGTCCCCCGCACCCCTAAAACTGTCAAACATGCTCACCACCTACAAAAGAATAAAAGATAGACGCGGTGCAACTGGGGAGGGGACACAAACATGGGAGTATTATACAGTAAGTATATGCCTGCATATCTGAAATGCCATTTTCATGTCTGACAAAATATTAATGATTCATTTGCAAGGTACATTGACATGCTTTTTCCCCTCCAGCAAATGGATGACTTATTTGGGACCTCTGGGATCGGTTCTGCACCACCAGGCACTGTTTTTTCCACTCCTCTGGGTCTGGAAAAAACACCCATACACACAATCTCACAGCCACCACAAGCAAACCCAGCCGGTGAGGGTGTGTCTTCCAGAGGAGTGGAGCACCCTGGACCCAGCACCAGCACCAGCACCAGCACCAGCACCAGCAGGCAAAGACCAGGACCGTCCTTCGTGGACACTTATGAAGCCCATGCGGAGAGGAGGACTGCTGTGCTGGAGTCCCTGGTCAGGCCAGACCTGGAGAGATGGCAGCGTCTAGAGGAGAGGCGTAGGCGTACCTTTGAAAGGAAGCTCTTGGCCAGCCTTGGAACCATAGGGGAGCAACTCCAAGAAATAAGTCAACAACAAGGGCAGATAATCGAGCTACTGGAAAACTGATCACAATAAAGCTTTCATATTTCAGATATGTGTGTTGCTTATTATTGATAACCACAAAATGTCCACACCGACTTATCAATTACAAGGTGGACGTTTTCATGTTAAGATGTGAAACTGTTAAACATTCTGGTGGCCTTTTAACTTTGCTCTCAACAATGCAAGCAGATATAGCCTGTCATCTTAAACCTTCACTTTAACTGGTAGTTTAGCATAAATGGGACTTACATTATAGCCATTCTAAATTACAAGGATGGAATAATGCATTCAGTCTCTTACATTTCAAAGCAAATGTAAGATGAAATGGGAAACCTGACAGTCTAGGTTGATACAGTAGAGTTGTGAACATTTCCGATAAATACATTTGGATGTGCTTGCTGTGTAATCTTTTTGTTGGTAGCTTTTTTCCACAGATAGGCTACACCCTTGCACTTTTGAGGTTCATTTTTAATTGTAACTTGTTTAACCACATGCTCTCATGGTTCTTCCCTTTGGGACTTATTTAGTTTTCACAATAGGCTATGTGTGACCGATGGAATAATGTGCGTTGGTGTATCACAGTTTATGGCTCGGGTATTGTTGTCGGTTGTTCTTGTTTTTTTATGTTCAAAGTGTCGTGCTAAATACGGGAGCATTGTAGTTACCATAGGGCTCCAGCAGGGAGGATGTAAAACGATTGAGCTACGTTTCAGTGCATGGCGCTCCCTCCCTTCAGTTAAGTACTTGATGTGAGGGAAAGGTTTGTCCGTGCATTGGTTATTCAATTACAGTAATACCCTTTTCAGGGCATGTACATATGCTTCACGTTTTGACTATCCGCAAAGTGAGGGGCTATCAAGCTTCTTTTTTGGAAGTCGCTTTGGATAAAAGCGTCTGCTAAATGCAAAAATGTAAATATGCCTCATGTACACCATAGAACTATTTCAATGTTTAGAACACATCATTTGACCCTTTACTTCATATCTAAGTCCTCTTTATAAATGAATATATCCTAATGCTGTCAATGACTAAACCCATCTGGAATTCTCTGTCCCTCTGCTTAACTGTGTTCAGCCAGTGAAGTTTCATACAGGTCTTGATTCAAATAAGGTCATTTTTAATTAACTAAGGGTCAACAATGGGCTATGGCCATTGTTCAAACTTCTTCATTTTTTGGCTAGATTACATGCTGTGACAAATCATGTCTCTATAGAGACATGCATCAGTGTTGTGGAGTTGCGGGGGCTGTGGTTCACCATCCAAACCTTCATGCGGCACATTCACTTGGTCATTGGACTCTAAACAAAGATTGTGCAGGATGCAGCATGCAGAACTGCTGAACTTATATGCGTTATTCTTTTCATTTGCAGGTATCGAAGCCTCTTAAACTTGGATTTCAGGATGCCAAATGTATGCACAATAACCACACGGGCAGAATTGAGATTCCTGTTGAAGCGCCTCGGCCTTGCAGTCAAGTGGCCATTATCCCTGTAAGGCTTCATAAGTTGAGGCAACAGAGGGTAGGCAGAATCCCCAATTATGTGCATTCCCTGCGGGACACAGGACAAGGGACTGGGGATCTTCTTCAAAAAGATGAGCAACTTCTGTGAGATGGAATGCTCTGGCATCATGCCAGCTCCCAGGGTGACCTATACTGACATGGCAGAAGCGCCGCTGACTGTCACAACACCCAGTGAGAATGACAGAATAGAACTGCTTTCTGTTATAGTATGCCAGGGGATTGTCACAATGGAGTCTCCTTATCGGAATGTGACACCCATCCACTGCACAAAGTGTTGGGGAAACCTGCAGTGCCAAAACCTACTGTGGACATCAGCAGGCTTTTGGCTGTTTGGGCCAGGAAATGTGGTGGGCCATGTGTGTATAAATAAGGGAAAAAATCATGTAGGTGCTTGGCAAGAGTGGATTTTGTCATGCTAAATCTATCTGCAACCCCACGATAGGACTCCTGATTGGACAGTGTCCAGAGGCAGGCAAGAACACAGTTTTTGAGTGGCAGTTTGGTTTGGTTTAAAAAATTATTATAATGTGGACCAAGGGCATTTATGACATCCTGCAGAGGTAGAAAGAAGAGGGTTGTCAGGACAACATTCAAAAATGTGAAATAGTAACATTTATGTAATATTGGCTACACACCTCCATCTGTCCCTTGGAAAGCCTGAAATTGCCTTTAAATTCTGAGGGACTGTAGAGTGGGACGACGTCTACCACAAAATGATTAATTTTTGGAACCATTCTCTACGGAATATATTTTAAACAATATATAGGTAATAAAGACGAAAAGGCAGTTTTTTTACACTTCAATTAAATTGTGTTAAACAGAGTTCTTCTACAAAAATATTGGAATGGAAATCATCTCCAATATGATATGTTTGTGTAGGCCTAAATAGAATGTGTCATTTCATGTGATCATATAGCATGTAACCTACATAAAACAAAACACAACTAATTCTCTACAAATAGTTATTTTAACCGGGATTCCAGAAAAGACGGTAGACATAAGTTTTTGGTTGTTGATACAAAAACAACGCTAGCCTTTACAGCATCGGTTAATAGTTGTACTCACCATCGTTGCTCATTGTGCACAATTTCTTGCAAAACCAAGGGCATTTCGATTTCGTCCAGCTCTTCAGCAATGAAGTTAGCAAACACAACTTGATCAGCCATGATGATGACTGACGTCAACGCAGCAAACCACGAGAAGCTGGAATGTCCAACTATACAGAGTCGTTTTCAACTCCTCCCCGACTGCAAGTGGCCACTTTCGCCGGTTGTCTCATGCAGCCGCAGTCCATGTCGAACGCACCTAGTGAAGACATAACCCAAATATAGTGAGATCGTGATCAGATACTCAGATGAAACCCCAAGGTGAGTAAGATATCCAACTGCATACGATAGGCAAATAATTTTATTTGACATTATGGCAAAAGAGCAAAAGCATCACACTGGATTTTACCATAGTCTGTATAACATATCTATTGATTTGAGCTTTTTCCCCAATTGTTGTACTATCGATCCCTTCCCCCATTTGCAGGAAACGAAATGGCCAACAGTTTAACTCCAAACAATGGCTTGGATCTGAACGACCCCACCCAATACCACACCGATGGCCAGCTCTTTTTGACTGAAGCTTTTAAAATCATCATGACAGAAGTGTTATGCAAGGGTACAGATGTGAACGAAAAGGTCTGCCTTTATTGCATATGTTTTGTCCAAAAACAAGTTTGTGCTGAGATAGTTTTAAAACTTGTTAATAACGTAAGTGTAGAAGGGGGTCCATAGACACGAATAAAAAGATGGCCATAACCTGCAGATAGACATCTACATATGTCCCTACCATCAAAGGCTATCAGATGCTGATTGATAAGACGAAGGATAATGCACGCACCACACTTTTTGTAGGAGCCTAAGTGGTAATTTGGGGCAAAATAGTAGGCATGATACAATTGTCTTTCAAATTGGTGTGACTGTGTTTGGGTTTGTTTACGATTTCTAAATGCAAAACATCCACATCCTTAGAATTGTCACCAATGTGTATGCTTAGCAAAACTGGCATCCAATAAGATGTTGTTTTATCCATTTCATGCAGCATCCGTATTAGAAATAGATCATGTCAGAACCGTGTGTGGTTCAACCGCAGGTGTGTGAGTGGCGTGACCCAGAGGAGCTGTCAGCGCTGCTGGACCTGGAGCTGAGGGACAAGGGCGAGGAGCAGCCGCAGCTGCTGCAGAGGGTCCAGGACGTGGCCAAGTACAGCGTCAAGACCAGTGAGTAAGACCTCTCCACAGAGGAAACACCTAGTGGTGTACGGAATGAATTCATGGATACATATTGTGGTTTGACAGGGATGAGAGTTGACCCGACTGAATCTCTCCTATGCTGAAGGCATCACACAGATTATGTTGGGGCAGTTGTCGATGATGATGATAATAGTATGATTTCCTCATGTTCTGTCTCTTCAGGTCACCCTCGGTTCTTAAACCAGCAGTTTGCCGGGGTGGACTACCATTCACTGACAGGACGCTTCCTCACTGAGGCTCTCAACACAAGCCAGTAGGGACATTGAAGACACACACCTCCTTCACACTTAAATATAGCTTCTGCTAATTATCTGTCACCATAATTGCAAGTGATTAAGAACAATGTCAGTGTGATGATTCATCCTGCCTCCAAAGCCCAAATATTGAGATGATTTCCACATTGGTTTAATGTCAGAACATTTAGATCTCCTTGCTTTAGGTTGGTGTCTCAGATCCCACCATCTGACAGATGAAGGACCTGTGCTTGATGTCCACCCTCCTGCAGGTATACGTACGAGGCGGCGCCGGTATTTGTTCTGATGGAGAACGAGGTGCTGAGGAAGATGCGTGCGATGGTAGGGTGGGCCGAGGGGGACGGCATTTTCTGCCCGGGAGGCTCTATCTCCAACATGTACGCTCTCAGCTTGGCACGCTACAAGGCGTTTCCGCAGGTCAAACGTCAAGGGCTTTGGGCCCTTCCACGACTAGCTGTGTTTGCATCCAAAGAGGTGAGGGGGAAAGCCTTTAACTGCCTGTAATGTATTTAACTCCTTCATGCTGTGAGTAAGGGGCCACCACATACTCCAGCAGATCCATAGAAATATAAATGTAACATCCATCGTCATATTTTCTTGTTTAAAAAGATGTCATGCCACACTACAAATGTTAAAGATGCATTCCTATATACTGTAGAGCCACTACTCTGTGCAGAAAGGAGCTTCATTCCTGGGCATTGGGATGGACAACGTCTTCTTGGTGAAGGCTGACAGCAGGTAATTTGGGTTAACCTGGATTAACCTCACATAGAAGTTGTGTGCTCTCAATTGGTAATTTATTGTTGGTTGACGTTACAAATGTCTCTCTTATCTATCTGGGTTTCTTTTGTCCTATCTGTCGTTTGCAGGGGTTGCATGATTCCAGAGGATCTGGAGGAGAAAATAGCACTGGCCAAATCACAGGCAAGTTGGCTCCTTTTGTATTCAACACGTGCACACCTTTAGTGTGGTCTTATGTTAGGAAATGGGAGACAGTGTGTGTGTACGTGCACATGTAGGTGTGCCTGTGCATTGTGTACTGTACTGCATTGTGCCAAGATTTCTACTGATAATGTAAATGGGGTTCACATGGCTTTATAAGGTCTCTTACACCAGCCTCCTCCCTCTGCCAGGGTGCTGTTCCTCTCCTCGTCCACGCCACGTCAGGAACCACCGTGCTGGGCTCCTTTGACGATCTCAACCGCACGGCTGATGTCTGTCAGAAACACAAGATATGGATGCATGTAGATGTAAGTGCTTCTGATAGGTTTACAGTACATGAAGAAATTAGTTTGAAGAAACACAGTTGTGCTATCACCGTTATCATATCATGATGTTACGGCTGTTGCAAAGTACCACTGTGGCTCATTGACTAGATAACAAGGCAGTGTGGAATTCTGTGATGCAGGCAGCATGGGGAGCAAGTGTGCTGTTCTCCAAGCAACATGGGCATCTCATGAATGGAGTCAACAGGTAGGTGTCCTGTTTGTGCAAAAAAAAGGGTGTGTTCTCAGTTAGGGGAAGGAGTTAAGTGTGGTATGGCATTGTGCCCGCGATGTGTTGGATGTCTTGGCTTGTCCTGAACGTGGCTGGGCATGCCGACTTGTCTTCAACCCACGAGTTGCAACGAATACTAAGTAGTAATGTTCTTCTGTGATCAGAGCCGATTCAGTGACTTGGAATCCACACAAGATGCTTCTGACAGGCTTGCAGTGCTCTGTCATTCTTCTCAAGGATACCACGGTTAGCCAACACAGCCTTGTCAGGCTCAAGTCTTCATATCAAAAGACATCGATGAGCTCCGACTCCAATACATTTCAACGTTGTTTGTCCTTTCCACAATCATTTATATGCGTAAAGTTGTTAGCAACACCTTTTTAAAACCTATTTTTTCTCTCCTCGTGTCCCAGGGCCTGTTGAATCAGAGCCATTCTGCCAGTGCCGCATACCTCTTCCAGCAGGATAAGTTCTATGACATGAGTCTAGACACAGGGGACAAGTCCGTCCAGTGTGGCCGCAAAGTGGACTGTCTGAAGCTGTGGCTGATGTGGAAGGCTTTGGGTTCTGAGGGCTTTGCAGCACGTATCGATAAGGCATTTGCCCTCGCAAGGTTTGGTACACCGCCCAAAAAACTTCCATTACCAATAATTATAATTGTATTTTATATAATTGACTTTCAAGACATAAATGATAGCAACAATTGTGCTTGATATCTGCAATGAAAGATAAAAACTGATTATTTTTATGATTTCCATCATAAAAGGATTATAAAGATTGTGCCCAATCTATTCCTGCAGATATGTAACAGAGGAGTTGGTAAAAAGGGATGGGTTTCAACTTCTGGAGAAGGTAAGTCAATAATTAATTATCCACATGCACATACTGTACACGTGTTACAGAGATGATCTGGAGATTTCACTTGAGAAAAGAGCATAGGTCACCCCTTTGTATCCTCCAGTTGTCTTTTTGGGATTTTCCACTTGGCCTCAATATGTACCCATTTGTTAGCGTAGCATGAGACCTCTTTCATTTTATTGACCTCCACTCCTACTCCACTTCTCTTATCTCCTTGAACAGCCGCAGTATGTGAACGTGTGCTTTTGGTTCATACCACCCAGTCTAAGGGGAAAGAAATCGGATGCAGACTACCAAGACAGGCTGGCAAAGGTTGGTGTCAAAATGCAACATCGCTGTGGAGATCAGCGTGCGACAGAACGAACACTTAAGCACCCACTGTTCTTACATTTTACATTACATTTATTCATTTAGCAGACGCTTTTATCCAAAGCGACTTCCAAGAGAGAGCTTTACAAAGTGCATAGGTCACTGATAATAAAAACAAGATAGCCCCACAGCATTGCGGGTAGTCAAAAACAAGAAGTACATATTGTGAACAACCAAAAAATAGTGCTAAAGGGAAGAAACCATAAGAGCATGTAGTTAAACAAGTTAAATTACACAACATTAATCTCTAAGTGCAGGTGTACCTGTAGAAAAGCAATAAAAATAGGATTAACTAAAATAGAATACAACAGTTTAAACCAGCTACCACTAACCAACAAGAGCAACAGTCTAAGCAAGAGTCATTGTGATCCTTGAGGAGACTAGCGTTGGGTTCAGCAAACCATTCCTAAGTACCATTGTACTCCCGGAACAAGTGCGTCTTGAGCCTTCTCTTGAAGGTGGAGAGACAGTCCGTGTCTCTGATGGAGGTGGGGAGTTGATTCCACCACTGGGGTGCCAGGCAGGAGAAGAGCTTGTGCTGGGACCGGGCGGTCTTGAGAGGTGGGACCACCAGGCGGTTGTCTGAAGAAGACCGTAGGTGGCGGGTGGGGGTGTAAGGCTGCAGGAGAGACTTGATGTAGTCGGGCGCAGTCCCGTTCACTGCTCGGAAGGTCAGTATCAGGGTCTTGAATCTGATGCGGGCCGTTATGGGTAGCCAGTGGAGGGAGATGAGGAGCGGGGTAACGTGGGAGCGTCTGGGTAGATTGTAGACCAGGCGGGCCGCTGCGTTCTGAATCCTCTGAAGAGGGCGGGTTGCGCATGATGGGAGACCGGCGAGCAGCGAGTTGCAGTAGTCCAACTTGGAGAGGACAAGTGCTTGGACAAGCAGCTGGGTGGAGTGCTCAGACAGGTATCTCCTGATCTTCCGGATGTTGTAGAGGGTGAATCTACACGACCGGGAGACCGCAGCAATGTGGGCCGTGAGGGAGAGCTCGTCATCCATGGTAACTCCAAGGTTCCTGGCAGAGGATGAGGGGGTCACCGTCGCGGATCCCAGGGTGATTGAGAAGTCATGGGAGATGGAGGGTTTGGCCGGGATGATGAGAAGTTCCGTTTTGGCAAGGTTCAGCTGGAGGTGGTGCTCAGTCATCCAGGCGGAGATGTCTGCGAGGCAGGCCTCAATCCTAGCTGAGATCCCCGGATCGGTCGGAGGGAACGACAGGTACAGCTGCGTGTCGTCAGTTCTTGATTTGATTCCTGTTTGTGGTTTTCAGGTGGCTCCTGTGGTGAAGGAGCGCATGATGAAGAAGGGGAGCATGATGGTGGGGTACCAGCCACACGGAGACACCGTCAACTTTTTCCGCTTGGTGGTCCTCTCTCCTTACGTGTCCCGACAAGACATGGACTTTTTCCTGGATGAAATAGAGAGGCTGGGGAAGGATCTGTGACAGATTGTTACTGAATGTTAGAGGCCATGTCATTAACCACTATTTAAGGAATGCATTGTATTCCATAATGCATTTCTCACGCATGGTTCAATTGATTTATAGTCATGTTTGTATTATCACGGTGATAATGGATGTCAATAGAAATCATTGTCACATGTGATGTGATTGTCACATCTAACAGTGATGGAAAATGTTAGGGTTGAAGTATTATGACAGATTCACCTCATTTGTTTCTTCATACGTACATATACAACCATGCAGACCATGTTCAAATACATACTTTACTTGATAGTAGTGTATATGAATGTATTATTGTTTAGTGCATAAGCAATGTAATTCCATAAATACATACATACCAAATATTATGGTTGTGATCGTGTTCTGTTTATTTAAATGAAAGTTCAAACATTATGTATGTATGGTATTGTGGAGTCACCAGGATAAGATATGCATTTGATTAGAGATGTTGGGGTTGAACTTCCCGCTGGAAAAGCATCCTTACCAACATGGCGGATTATATGTGCCACTATAGCATGTAGGTGACTACCCTCTCCCCGGGGAACACTTCCGGTAGCGTTTCCTGTGTTTGTAAACTGAGAAAAATTGGAAGTGCGACAAGAAATATTATTCTGCGAAACTTGGAAAGACGAAAGGTAAACGACTTGCGTGATTACGTACATAGGAACAATCTTTAGTGTTTCAGTATATATAGGTAAAGTATTTTGAAGAAATAAAGCCAATGATACTTATTGCAATTTGTAGTCGGCGCTCAACCCGCACGCCCTGCCTCGCTGTTGTTGTGTTGTCTGGGGCGGGGGGTGGGGGTGCGAGGATAGTTTTGCTCCAAAGCCTAGTACCAGCTAGGAAGCTAACGCCAGTGAGATTAACTTGTGTGCTGGCCCATTACCCACATGCCTTACACGTTCAGTTCACAAAATAGTTAGTTTAATCCTATACCTGATTTCCGTCGTTGGCATGATCTAAGTGTGTTAGATTTTCGGCCTCAAACTCATTGATTAAAAGCCTAACTGCTAGCTAGTTAGCTTGTTAGCCTGCCATTAATAAGTCAGTTTTCATCTCAAGCTAGTAAATGTTGTATTTTATGTTATCTTTATAGGCAGCAACGTTCACTTATTGAGTTTATCAATATCCTGTATGGTGAACATAAGGAGCCAGCTTAAAGGGAATTTGATGTAAATTAGCTAACAGAAAGATGTAAGATACCTTGGTTTGTGCCTGTAACTGTTTTTGTAGTGTTTATTGCTTGCTTCCTTGCTCGTGTCTATTTTGTCTATTGAGTTTCAACTTTAAATGTTTAAACCTGCATTTTAGAGCATACTTAACATTTAATCGTTTTTTGCTACCCTCTCATTATTCCTGTTTTTTTCTTTGACACTCCAGCTTAACCAGGTTTGTCATTTGTATTCAGTTCACCTCAGGAAGAGGTGGCATGCACCAAACCATTGGGTTTCCAAGCCTTCTATTTGACCATGACAAACCGACTTGACAATCTGACTAAATTCACTGACATTGATTTTAATTTGATTGGCATCTTGATCCCTAACAAACGAGTCAAAGAAGCGGACCAATCAATCTTGGCTTCACGTCCCTCCTCTATTTTCAGGCTTTGGGCCCTGATGATTTGGGTGGGTGTGGTCTCTTCCAGTACCTTTCATCCTGAGTGAAGTCCCCCCTCTGTTCCCCCAAAACACACCCATTCAACGATGACACACCATCCCAACAACACAGTGCGAGACCATATGAAATGGGTCAGTGGATTTCCTCTCATTTCGAGAATCACCTTCATTGTTTTGGTTTATTTTTAGTCTCTGTGCCTTACTTTCAGACTCCGTAAGCCTACATGCAGGGCGGGTAGACTTACGTTTTCCTTTATACTCACTTGCTTTGTTCTAGAGTTTTTTTTTTTGGTCCCCTCCCACCCAGAACATTGGCAGCTCCCTAACATGTCCGTTTGTGTTGTCAGGCTGGGCTGCTGGGCTGTGAGGCGGTGCTGTCCAGCATGGCACTGATGCAGGCCAACAACATGACAGGCCAGAAGAAGATGATGTCACCACTGGGCCAGGGACACGGCCAGGCCCAGAGGAGCAGCCAGGAGAGCCTCCAGTCCCACCACAGCCAGTCCCACTCCCATCCCCACCACCACCACCACAGTCACCAGGGCCATGGCGGGCACCACGGGCACCAGGCGCACCACAGCCACATGGTCCTGCCCTCAGGGGTGAGCTGCCCGCCCCTGGTGAGCGACAGCACACTGCCGTCCAAACAGCACACCACAAGGGCTTTCTTTATTCTTCTACTCAATGTTGTGTTGTCTCAATGCCGTTCGTTTGCTTTGCATATCATGCAACCTCCCGGAACACGGACTCATGTCTGGGTCTGGACTGAAAGACACAGCAGGAACACGGTCTCTTGCCTGGGTCTGGACTGAAAGACACAGCAGGAACACAGTCTCTTGCCTGGGTCTGGACTGAAAGACACAGCAGGCCCGGTTCCTTCTGCTCTGTCCTGGACATCCTAGACTAGTGGTTCTCAACCCTGTCCTCAGGGACCCCCTGTCCTGCTTGTTTTAGATGTTTCCCTCCTCCAACACTGATTCAAATGCATGTTCGTTACCAGGCTTCTACAGAGCTAGATAAAGACCCTTTTATCTGAATCAAGTGTTGGAGGAGGGAAACATCTAAAACATGCAGGACAGGGGGTCCCTGGGGACAGGGTGGAGAACCACTGTCCTAGACCAATCCCAGGCATCATCTGTGTCCAGGAAGTTAGCCCCTCAGTTGACCTGTTCCATCCTTGTTTTTGCTTGAGCATGTTTTGTTCCTCCCCCAGTTAATCCGCAAGGATGGAGAGTTCCACTCGTCCCGGCTGCTGGAGGAAAAGGACATGCGGGCAAGCCAGAATATGCAACCCAAGAAGAAGCACCGGAAATCAGGGACGCCCAACAAAGTGAGAGAGAAAGTAGAGGTAAGTGTTTCCCACGCACCACAACGTACACACATCCCCAAGTCATCACCGACCAACTTCCTGTATATAGACACAGCTGGATTCTGGACTTCTGAAGAGATAGAAATATTAATTCACCATTGGAATTATCTCAAACTAGGCCTCACCGTGTCCGGGAACACCCCCCTGTGTGTCCCAGCAGGTGGAGATGGACATCGATGGAGACAACTCCCTCAAGGTGCAGAAGAACTTCATCTGCGAGCACTGCTACGGTGCATTCCGAAGTAGCTACCACCTCAAGCGGCACATGCTCACCCACACAGGTGATTAGATTATGTCAAAGCTGTGGTTGTCGAATGTTCTGTGCCCAGATACCAGGACAAAAAAAAGACCCTAAACTCGCAGTAACAAACGTACATCTGACACACCTTGCTACTTTCAGGTGAGAAGCCGTTTGGGTGTGACGTGTGCGACATGCGGTTTATCCAGCGCTATCACCTGGACCGGCACAAGAGGGTCCACAGTGGAGAGAAGCCCTACCAGTGTGACCGCTGCCAACAAGTAGGACAACGTGCAAACCTATGTATGACCTATGTTCCATTCCTCCCCTGTTCTCTGGTTCCATGTATTACGCTTTTTTTCTCTCTCCCTTCTTTCATCCAGAACTTCTCGAGAACGGACCGCCTCCTGAGGCACAGGCGCCTGTGTTCGGTGGGAGGCGTGGCCAAGGAGGAGGGCCAAGCGTGCTGCGAGGGACGCTCGTACTCCCAGGACCCTCCCTCTCACACGGCCACGTGGAGCCCCCTACAGCCCCCCAGCAACCGCCTGACCGTATGAACGTTACCCCCCCCTCCCTCCCTCCCAGGCCTCCCCCGTCCTCCCTTTAGAGAAACCCCACACTCACACAAGACGGCAGCCTGACTTGGCTTGCCGCTCAGTGCTGCCACGCGCTGGAGCACTCCAGTACTGCAGCATCGGCCAGCCACGAGCCAGCTAAGACGTGACAAAACAAACATTTTAATTTGTTCTCTCACCAGCTCATATCCTGAGATTGGGATAGTGAATTATTTTGTACTCGTTTTATTATTGTTTTTTGTAATTGTTCCATAACGTCTTGAATCTGGTACTGACAGAACACGGATGTCAGAGAGGATGGTGGGCTTAAAGTAGGCTATGTGTCTTCTTACCAAGGCAATAACTGATTAACAGACACAAGAAGCCTCATCCCCAGAGAGGTGTTGTGGACCACTTGTAAGTGAGGATCCTCATTGTGAGGTGGGTAGTGTGTGGTGGGATCCACAGGCCCCCTTCCAGTTGGCTTTTCCCATCTATTCACCATTGGGCAATACTGAACAGTAACCTGGAATGAGAACTCTGGTGTCTGCCACTTCCTATGGACAGGAATGTGTGAATGGCAATCTGAGAACACCTGAATCTTTGTGGCCTTCGCCAGCGCCCATCCACCATCAAGTTGGTTTTTAATGAGACTCTACTGATAGCATACTAGTTAGTTTTCCTACTTGTTTTAGTGAATGGTTTGACAATACTAGTTCACTAGTCAGTGAACAGATATAGTGACTAGCCGATCCTGCCTTGATGTAGTAATGATCATTCGAGAATGGGGTCATTTGTTCTGTCGTTTGTCCACACATCCATCCAGCCCTACTTTTGTGTTCGCTTAAAGAATGTTAAAGATTAACTTAACTTTCTACACAAGATAAGACACTGGTCGGTTAAAAAAGAAAAAGTTGTTAAACACTGGTCAGTGCCGATGTTTACTTCTAAAACCTCTCCTTGTTGTCGTTTCAGATAACAGACTTTGTCTTTTCAATTAATTTACAGTTTTGCTCCCAGAAGATTTTTGTATTTTATAGTATTATGTTAATTGTTTTATTTTGTCATGTTTTTTTCTTCTTTTTTGAGTTCTAATTGTGTGTCAGCCTGTATGGAAACCCTTGGTATTGTCCCCCTCACCCTATCACTCAGTGTTACAGTATTCTGATAAGCTGGTCCAATGTCACCTATCTGTCATGTGTCTGTCGTCCCATAGCGGGAGGACAAACCTGTCAGCGTGGACCCATTCTGAGTCTGGTCTATTAACTGGACCACGCCATATTCTGTCTGTTACTTTATTCCTGGCATCTTCAGTGAAGATGACTATGTTGACCTAGTGGGAAAGGAAACCCAGGGATTCTTTCAAACCCCGTTGTGAAAGTTCTCTGTAAACACTGGAATGACAAAGCCCAAACCTAGAGGACACTTGTCAGTTTCAACAGATGTTCTCTGCGTAGACGGGACTGGTTTGGTAGACCAGGCGTATTATAGTCAGACTCTTAGTTGCAGTATATCAAAGCAGTTTTGGACCTTTCAGTGAGACTTCATACAGTTTCCCTAACGCCGATTTGAAGTTAATATATATATATTTTAAAGTGTATTAGGAGTAGAGGCAGCGCTGCCACTAGTGCCCGTCTAGTAGCAGTCATGATTAGTTATTTTTTTATCATTTGTTTTTTGCATGCATTTGTGATCCCCCAGATAACTGAAGTAAGGGATTTTATATTCATTTTGTTTTTGGTTAAGAGAGTAAGAATGTTTTTTGATAAAGATAACATTTGTTTTTGGAAAAGAAGATCTTTGTTATAACCGTGTTTCTAGTCCTATCACAGGTAAAGTCCATTTTGACCCAGTAAGGCATAATGTAGTTAATGGAAAGTTAGGGCCTCAAGCTTGAATAAAGATGTTTCTCTTTTTAAGTTGGTGTGTTGCTCTAATTCATATGATCCGTCCAATATTGTATTGATACTTGTCATTGGGATTCAGTCAGATAAATCTAGATTCTCGATATTTCCCACAGTCATTTTACTGATCTTACCAGCAGATGGCACAAGGTCACAAAAATCTGTTGAATGGCATCTGGATTCAGAGCATGTATACTAATACAAAAGGTTAATATGAATTTCAAGTATTTTTTTTTATTTATTTAAATCTTGGATGTGATATCTCAACGACTGATAGTGTTCTGTGTATCTTATATTATGTTTGTTTCTTAAATGACAATCATCATTCCAAGTTTGTTAAATACATCATATCCACCACAAGAGGGAGCTCTATTCTGTGTTGCTCAACAACAGATTTCACCTTTTTTCCTGGAACTGTCCAGCCCTGCCTTCCAGGAATCATTAATTTTTTATTCTCAGAGTATATCCATACTGATGGATTGCTTAAAATTGATTGAAAATACATTGAATTATATAACCTCCAACACTATACAGAATAATGCGAAATAAAAATGTGTGTGTGTGACAGAGAATATGGCCAACCCTTTGAGAACCTTCCCCTTCTTATTGACCAGCCCTTTAATTAAAGCTTCGGAGTAGGAAGGATGAGATCAGCGTGAAGGCTGCTGGGAGTGTGTGCATTATTATTTATTCGTGTAAACTCTCATACGTTCTCATTTTTTAGACAGTTCCTGTTGAACCTCGTCTCTGATAGTCAACTCAAGGCAAAACAAAGTATGTAACCTACATTTCAGTTAGCTACAGACACTTCAACTTCACGCAATTTAGGCAGTCTGTCTCGTCAAATTTATTTTTTCCCCATGGTGTTGGTTGCCGTTCTGTTCTATTTTCAGATAGCTCTCATGAAACCCTTCTAACAATAGCGCCCTTCTCTTTATTCCCGAGGTGTGGGAGCGTCTCTTTATTTCGCGTTTGATTAATAAAGGAATCAGGTGCATTCAGCTTGCCACCATCCATCACATGTTTGACAAGGCACCTCTCCGTGTTAATTAGCGGTGATATTTAAGTGAGCAGAGGTTTGCCGCGGCCGTCAGCATGGCAGCGCTAGCTCGTCATTAAAATTTCAATTCCTCTGTCCTCACTTTTCATCTCCCCAGACACCCCCACACCCCACCCTTGGCAAGTATGACTGCAGACTGACTCCAAGTGATGAGAGAGAAATATTAATAGAGGAGTTGTCTTCCAACATAAGGGTTCAGTCCTGAGCCATGGGCCTAGTGGTGAATCAAAAGTTCATACATTCACTTATATTTTAAGTTTAGTCAAATAGCATTAAAAAAAAAAAGTTTTACCATGACAGATGACATGGTTTGCTAACTATCATTTTGGTATATTGTTATTATTTGCTCAATGGATATTTGTTTGATTTTGAAATACATTGGTTACAATTTTAATGTTTACATTGTGATGCTTAAAAAGTAGACCATCAACAACTGGAGAACTGTAGCCTACTGTGAAATTTGATGATTGTCAATGAATCAACCGAGTTGTATACTTAGGTAAATTTGACAGCCATTTGTCAAAATGTGAGCAGTACCACAAGGATTATGCAAAAATATAAGGAAAATGTTTCAGTAAGAAATGTAACTTGTTCTTATGTAATTGCACACAGTCTCAGGGAAACTGAGACTGACAGTTCTCTCCTGGGACCTGCAGGAAATTGAGTCTTGATTAAATGGCAGCCATCTTACTTGCTTGTCTCGCTGACTGACAGACAAAATGGCTTCCAAAGGAAAAAAGCAACAGGCAGGTTTGTTTCATTCAAAAAGATGATGACTAGCAGCCCCTTACTGTTCCATATTCACTGCTTTATGACATTTTCAACCCAATTACCTCTGAGCAAGATAAATTAGCACAAGAAAAGAATTCCCAATCCTTGTAGCCTCATCCCAAGTCGTCAAATCAGGGACAATCACAAGTGAGTCTGATACGTAATATGGGAAACATTTTAGGGTGGCCTACTTCAATGTTTGTTGTAAAAAAATATATATATTCATAACCTTGCATTAGTGCATCCACTCAAACGCAATCCATTCAAAATGCTCTAAATGAGTCTTGTGTTGTTTAGTATTTCTATTGTTTGTCTCTGTTACTGAGGATACTGCACAGGGGCCCCTAGCAGCTGTCTCACCATGCTCCTAGGTTTGAGTGCTCTTTAACTCTCCATTCACACTCATGCTAGCTATGAAGTGGGTTGGACTAGAGGACGGGGCCCAGCTTATTTGAGCAGCACCTCATTGTTAAGATTTATCTGGCTTGAGAGTCATCCACATTCTCCTTGACAGAATGGACACCCCGGCGCCCTGCCGACGGTGTAAAAATCACTTTCCAACGGAGGCGTATTTAGCCTCGACAGATACATTAACATGCCGTCGCCCCACACCACCCCATTAATCTGCAGCTTGTTGGGACGCGTTGGGCCGAGGCGAGGTGGACTCCCCGAGGAACATGCAGCCAGCCAGCCTGTCAAGGCCTGGGTCCCTCAGAGAGGGCCACCACAGCACTGCACTCCAGAGGTTGTTTACCCAGTCCACTCACAGGTCCAACCTTCTCAGACCAGGCCCTTATTTAGAACTAGGAATTGAAATATGTCCTAGTCCACATTCTGTGAACTCACAACTGAATGATGAGAACCTGGAGAATGTGGACAGGGAATGTAGGAATGTAGACCACCAGGAAGATCTGATTTGGGACAAAGGTTTGAAAGTCCATGAGGACCATGAGTTGGTTGCCACAAAGTCATGGACCCATGTATTAGCCATTAGCTTGATGGAAGAACTACAGCCATTTTTTTTAACACTAAAATGGAGGGGGAGTTTCTAAACATAGCCCAACTGTAGCCTATAGACTCTAGCATTCTGTCTTTTGACTGACAGGCTAGCTGCATAACCTATCAATGAAGCTGTTCCTGAACTCAATATCCTTGATCACAGAGTAGTGAGTGAACAGAGTAATGGAGATATCAAACTATAAGTTAGTGTATTTTATACTCTGATCTTCTCATAGACAGCACAGTGACAGTGAGTATGCAATGCATCTCTGAGCTAGAATCTTCACAGCCCTTCTCTCACGGAGTTACCCAATCACAAGGAACGATCCACTCCAGGGCTTCCCTCTCCATTTTCCAGCAATTTTCCACGCGAGCAGGCCGCCATACGGGAGGAGTTACAGGGTGTGGACGGATCGGATACTGGAGGAGGGGATGACGCATGAATCCTTGGGGGCTTTGATAGACTGGGCCGACCTTGATTTTCACCCTTGGAGATTCTCCCAGGTCATGGCCGTTCCCGCGGCACATTCTTGTTCCTTTCTGATCTCTGGGGATAAACTGTCAGACGGATGAAGAGATAGGCCCTTGTAGATGGATGATGTGTGCGGCTCCATGATCCGATCCTGCAGTGCACAGCAGTGGGTAGATAGAGTCAAAGTGACTTTGACAGTTTGCTTCTGTTGATTAGCTATGCAATAAATTGATTTACCTTCCCTCGTTTAAGGTCCTTTGACCTATTATAAGTCATCTGCAGCCTCACTGATCCTATGATGTATGTGGGAGTGAAGGTGTGGCTGGATGGGAGAGTTGGATGGGTGAGGAGGAGTTCAATGATAGTGTCCACTCATCCTTGACAGAGTGTGGACCATAGCCGCCCTAAACTACTCATTTTAACTGTGGTAGAGACGGATAGAGAGGGATGCAGAGGTTATGATAGAGCAATTTTCTGGACAACTTTATGAAAGGTGAGGCTTCATGTGTGATGGGATTTAAAGATCAAGAAATACCCCCAACCTTGAAGACAAACTCAACATTATCATACAATAGGGTAGTCCAGCAATTTAAAGGATACTGTAGGTATCATATTATGCTGAATCGTGTACTCCTGAGAAACACTATTGTAATTTGTATTCTTTGTAATGATATAGCTCTTTTCCCTAACCCTCCTGCAGGTCTCTCCTCCTCTTGTGACGTCAGAAGTGTTACACACCAGCGCCATCTCCCTTCAGGCAGAAGATTTTTACGATTGCAACCTGACACCATTTCTGTGTCCTATAAGCGACAGAGCCGTAACTCACTTCAAAGGCAGCAGGCATCAAATCACAGCGCAGCCATAAATTAGCCTGTCAAGTCTTGGCCAATGAGAGCAAAGCACTAAATCTCTGCTGTCACGCTGGCGGCCAATGAACAGAGGACAGCGGTAAATCTGCCAAGGCTTCGTCTGTTAACGGCGCTGCAGTGTGGTGTGGTTGGGGAATCCGTAGGGAGGGTGGGGGAGAAAGTGTGTGAGAGAGAGAGAAAGAATAAATGACAGAGGGGGAGGAGGGGGGTGGATAGAAGGCTCAGAGGTACGCTGCAGAATAAAGTGCTCATTTTCTCTCTCTCCCTCTGTCTTTTGTTAGGTGGATAACCCACAACTGAGCACAGCTTAGTAAAATAGCAGAGCTCAGACTGGGCAGGTGAAGGAATTTGGGGAATAAAACAAGACCAAACATGGACACAAAAGAGGAGAAACACATGTCCAGCAATGGACGTTTCGGGGTAGAATAACACCAGAAACAAATGGCCGGAACCCTTAACTGCCACCGCAAATGTCTGCTGTGGACTGTCTACAGTGAGCTTGAGTTACAGCCATTCTTAAGGCGTATCAGCTTGTCTGCTCCCTAAAGTTTGACCGCTGCATTGCACTAACCCTGTAACCTCAGGTTTTCAGGAAATGGCACATTCGGTGCTCAGCCACTGTAGCAGAGACTGGAAGTAGACACGAGGCAGGCTGTTGGAGGCCCCAGATATGTTCTGCTCCTGCAGGCAAGCAAGATGAGGAGCAATGTAAGAGGCCACTGCAGTATGGAGGAAGCCAGGCCTGGGGGAGGGTTCTCTTGGCTTCTAAATCAAAAGGAGGAGGGTGGAGGGGAGAGGCAGTTCCACCCACACAGAACATTACAGGCTGGTGTTGACTGCATGAGGACTATGTTCATGTCTCACAGAGCCAAGCTATTTCGTTAAAGTATAGGGTATAGGGATGTTCTGTATAGCTACCTATTTATTTTACAATCAGTACAATTCAGCAATGAAGTTGCACCATCGCCATACTTTCTGAATGCACTTAAAATGGTGCAATAGTTGAGACTCGTCATCCCCGTTCTTCCTGATGAAGAAGTTTTCATGAACTCAGCCAAAGTTCAATATATTGTGGTACATAAATAGATGAATAGCTGTGCAGTTCTCTGAAATGTTATTATTCAAATGAAAATAAGAAACACGTTCTCACATCGAACTATACCAAAATGGCAGCCAATAAACAAGTCACTATCATTTTCCAATCATAAATTAACACCAGATAAAATATTTGCAAAAAACGATTTATGGTCACCGTATTTCATACTTACTACAAATACAATGGTTTTGTATTTTTCTGGTGAGAAACAAAAATAGCACGTTGAATTTACGACACAGGGTGAACAGAAATGCTATGGAGGTGGTGTTGTTTTTGGCTGACTTGTCCAGCGAGCAGCAATGATTTTCTACTCTATAGGAATCCATAAACAGGCCCCTGTGAGGGCAAGCTTGGTCGTAAAGCAGGTCACACTGCGGTGGAACTGTTGATGAGAGAAGCGAAAGGAGGGTCCACCCGTGACTCGGACTCACATCTCAGCGGAATCAGAACATTTTCTCCCAAGCGCGCCTTTATCATCACTCCTAATTGACACATTATATCTGCTTTGAAAGACATCCTCTGATGCGTTCATATTTTTCTGCCACAACACTGGACTACACAGGGCAAGCCAGACAACAACGAATACACAGTGTGTCAATGGGTGATGTATGTTATGGTCTGACATAATTTACTAATTAGGTGACAATCGAGTTATAATTGTGTCATTTCATTTGAATGTTTGCGCAGTGGTAAACCTCTTTACTGCCACTGCCTCTGGTGCCAGTGTTGTGTCTCACTGAGGAATACCATTTAGAGAGAACTGGAGCACACACACTCCCGATGACATAAATACTCTGTAAGATTGCAGATGATGATAATTTATTGACACTAACTCACACACTCCCGACACGCAAACTCTCCCTCGTCCTCTCTGGCACACAGCACGCACACACATGCAGTAGGACACTCACTTTCTGCATCGATCAATTATAGGGCTCGAGCCCACACGGCTCTGACAATTTTACAGCATGTTATGTACAGCGTGTCAAATCGCTGCATTTCAAACTATTATACTCAGTCCTGTATAATTAATATAAATTACCTCTCCGGATTTTTACGACAAGCAACTGTAATTAGTGGATGAAGGCAGGTCGTTGGCTGCCCCAAGGTGTCGCTGGGCTATCTGAATGAGAAGTTGGGGAGGGGGGTGGAACACGCTAGGCACCTTGGATGCTTTTCATTTCATCCCTCTCTCTTCCCTGCTGTGGCCTCATCCAATCATGCTTGTAGCAGCAGAGCGCTGCTAACCTCATCCTCTTTAACCTTCACCCCCTCCCCCTTCCTTCTTCCCTTGATAGGACCCACTGGGATATAAAGGCCAGATTGTTGTTTTGCATTATTGTAAAATGTGATTCACATTTAATTTGGGATCAGTAGACTGCTTCCTAGTTGAATGCACAACCACATTTATTGTTTTGTGGTAGAAGCCTACCTATTCTGATTCTGATTCTCTCCCAGACAGAACAGCTACTGTAACTCATATAGGCTAGCTAGCAGAGACCATGTTTAGCTACAGCATGAAAGGGTCTGACTGGCAGCTAGCCAGGACGATAGGTCCACAGGTCAAAACCAATAACTGTTTCATTAACTTGTATTCCTCTATCGCTCCCTTTCTTTCTCTCTACTGGCAGACAGCAAGGAAGAAGCCCGTGTGTCACTGTGGTCTTCCCAGAGTTAAACAGTGATTGTCACTTAACAGACTTGCATGTAGTAGTTCTGGAGCTTGTGGACAATTAAAACAAGTTCAATCAAGCACAAAGACCTACAAGGAGACAGGAGTCCTTTAGCAAGATGAATCACCTTTCAGACAGAAGGGCACTTCTAAATTGGTCAAATTAATTAACATTTGAGGTTCGCTCAAGGATGGCAGGGTTTCACTTAATGTAGTTACAACTTGCAGGGATGGGGCGATGTTTCAAACCCCCCCTCCCCATCCCCCACTTTGCCGTGTTTATCGGCAGCGACTGGAACTCCCCCGACTGCTCCAGGGTGTGCGGAGCCCAATGTCTTAACTCTCCTCCTTTATCTCCTTCTCCGTCTTCCTTTGATATGTGAGCCAAATCATGATCACATATCAAATACATCAGAGAAGAGAGGGAGCGGGCCGAAATCAAGAATGCTGTTCCACATCCATTGTTTTTCTTCATAGAGATATCGGGCCCTCTGCCTTCTGGCCCTGGTCCCATCTCTTCCTGTCCAGGACTGGCCACATCTCGGATAGCCTGAGACAGAGTAAGAGCGCCTGGGGGAAATACCCTACTGTAAACTCTTATTTAAATAATTGCATCATACACCCCCGCACCCCCCCCCCCCCCCCCCCCCCACACACACACACACACACCCCTTCCTTGAGGTCATACATGACAGGATAGGTGAAAGCTTGTTCGCATCTGCTTCCCTGCTCCACCAATCCTGGAATATGAAGGAGAGGATGGTTGAGTTTTATGATTACTCCGTCGGTGCTGTAGTCTTTAAAGAGCAACCATCTGGATTGCAACCGGAACCTTCCATGGGTCATCTTGGGAATCTGCCCATGTGCACATTCACAGGTAGATGAAGAGCAGACCACAGTGACAAAAACTATAGATTGACATTGAAGTGTTACCTAGACTGCAGTTTTAGACTCATGATGTACTGCCTTCTTCCCATCCATCGTCTCTGGAGGGCATTGTTCATTTGCATTGAAATAAGGGTATGTATATATCAGCAGAGCTTCAGGAAATCAAGATTCATGTTGCCTCTCAACAGGGCATTGATGGTACGTGTGGGAACATGACTGTGTGGAATCGTGATTACAGTTATAACGTATAGGTGACCTGACACCATTTTATTTATGATTCGGCATGCATGTGCATCTCCTATTAGTGTGTGTCACCTGTGGAGTCAGGTGGCAGAGCGGTTAGGGAATCTGGCAAGTAATCTAAAGGTTGCCAGTTCGATTCCCGGGCCATGCCAAATGACGTTGTGTCCTTGGGCAAGGCAGTTCACCCTTCTTCTTGCCTCACCCTTCTTGCCCAGGGGCAATATCCCTGTACTTACTGTAAGTCGCTCTGGATAAGAGCGTCTGCTAAGTGACTAAATGTAAAGGTGTGTGTAAGGTGAGTGTGAGGAGACTACACCTCAAAACTGTGCTGTGATTCTTTGACCAGCAGAGGGAGCCCTGTTCACAAATGTGCACCACAATCCACAAATATACCACAACTCATAAATGCGCACTGAGATTTGTTAATGTGAAAAACAATCTAAAAATCTGTAGTCATAAAGGCAATTAGCTGTTTCAATGTGCATTTATGGTTGTGGTACCTAATAGCCCCTGCACCAAATGTAATTGAAGATTCTGTTCAAACCATTCAATTTAAATTTATGAGTGATCTGGAGATGCAATTTACTTGGATACACAAAGATTCTGAATTGAATTTATTCAAAGTATTTGATGACAGATGATGACATCAGTATAACACACTGCATCTGACAGACAGATTTCCATTAAACTTTCACATCACCTAGAAATGTCTGTCTTGGCCTTTCATTAAGGAGACAGTACTTGATGGACTGTACAGTACTTTGAAGAAAAAAAAACCCTGCCAATATATGATCATATGTCTGCACTAACTGGTACATGGAATGTTGGAATGACAAGTGATGGTCACAAAGTTTTTGTGGATGAGGAAAAAAAACTCCAGAGCTATTTCAACCCACAACCCGTGCGGTGGTAGGAATGTGTATCATCCAGTATATCTAACAACCCTCACACTATTGATGTACATGGTAAGCTATAGACCTTTCGCTTCTGATCTACATATGAGACGTGATTGGATGAGCCACTGCACTTGTCATAGTATTGATTGGAGGACAGGTAGGCAACATGGAGGCAGAGTGGGAATGGAACTACGTCATGTTGCCCAATCGGTCCTATCGAAGCAGAGACCATTTGATCTGTTCTTTGGCAGACTGCAGCACCTGTGAATAAAAATATGTGATTGTGAGAAACAGACTAAAAACACACTAAGCCAACACTGTATGAATTATTTAACACAATACAAAAAGGACAACAATGACATTTAAATCAAACGGCACACGTGCAAAAGAACAATGGCTAATTCAAGGATGTAAAGCGAGTCCAAATCTAGCCAAAGAAATTACGATATGGTTCGACAAAAGTTTTACAGACTACGAGATGAGTAATGCCAGTAAAGGGAAATATGCAGGAATTAATTCATCATCTTAATTTGTTGAACGAGAGGCCAACCATAACCATAAAGCATGAAGAAGGGGAACAGCAGTGAATCACCGCCACAGAAGGGATGGCGGCAGCCTGTCACAGGCCTCTTAAATGAGAACATTAATCAGGGGGAGCGCACACCCTCGCACGCACACACAGTAACGGAATCACCGCCGGCTACTGACGACTAATAATTGGTAATCATATGCAGTTGGTGATCATATTAGAGTTGCAGAGTGGTTTCCTGGTGGGCTCATCACTATGCTAGAAGCAAGGTGATATTAAAAAACAGTTTTCACACATTTCTCACGAGTAAAGACGTGGGGCATCCAATGCTGTACAATGCTGGTGTTTTTCCTACCTGTGTGACAGTCTGCTCTGTTAAAGGCACGTCATCGCCCTATAAAAGAGAAGACACAGACATGTTTAGATTCTAGAAAGAAAGAAAAAATCGTCAATAACTGGAAGTGAGGACAGGAGAGGAGCCTTTTACCCTCAGCGCCACACGGTGGACCACCTGCTGTGGGTCGCTTTCCAAGATCACCCTGCAGGGGGAGGCAGAGATACAAAGACTGATGACTACTGTAAAATGTGACAGCAAGAGACCAGACTAAACCACAAATGACATATTCATATATATATATATATATAAACAAAAATTCTTCATAATTATTATTTTTTCTTCAAGCTCACCCCCCATCCACAATCTCATCCACTGCCAGGAAGAGACCTTCCATATTCTCCAGCAATGCTCTCCTCTCCACATTCTTCCTGCAAATGGACAGAACAGACAGGATATGATTCACATACAACGTCCACATGTACTGAACACACACAACTTGATGCCCTATTATATTGAGCTCTCACCTCAGCATTTGGCTCAATGAGTCAAACAAACAATTTAGAACGGCCATTAACATCAACTGGGAAAGTAAAAAAGAAATAACACAAAGTTCAGATTTGAGTTAAGCACAGCTGAAGACAAAGTTTGGATTTGAGTGAAGCACAGCCGATGTGATGGGAATAAAGTTGGCAACATTTTGTGAGGAGATAGTTTACCTCGTTTTCATGGGAACTTCCAATAACATAGAAGAAGAGGTCTATGTTGCTCTTGTAGACCACTGTGAGACCCTCAAGTAATGCTATCTCGCCTAAGGGCAATCAAAAACAACACAATGATGCATAATTGCAGAGGCAGGGTTGACATCTGGTGATTCCTTATGTATGAGCGTCTTACTGTCAGTTCGATGTGTCTTGTTAAAGATGTTCTTCTCAAAGGCTTTCTGTTCTTTCACTGTGGGGTATGTCTCATCGTAATACTAAAGAGAATAAGAAATGCAGGTTAGAGTACCTTTAGATTACTGTAGTCTCGTACTAGCTATTTAGAATGTGCGTATTATGTGATTTAATATGGTCTAAACAAAGTATCTTGTCTTTGAATTCCTTCACACAAACACAGCTAGAAGAGCTAGCCAAGTTCACATTTACATATAGTCATTTAGCAGACGCTCTTATCCAGAGCGATTTACAGTGAGTACAGGGACATTCCTCCCGAGGCAAGAAGGGTGAAGTGGGCTCAACGTCATTTGGCACGGCCGAAAATCGAACCAACAACCTTCTGATTAATAGCCCGACTGCCTAACCGCTCAGCCATCTGACCCCCAGTTCAGTACAGTTCAGTAGAGTTCAGTACAGTATACATCAAGGACTAAATCCAACTCATCATACCTTTGCATATAGTCTATCTCCATCATTGTCCAGAATGAGCACGGCTTTGACTGTGTACAATGAAGGCTCCTGTCGAAACAATGAAATACCATGCTGACACTTAAGAACCACTCAGTCTGATTTGTTTTGCTAGCTAGGTCAAGACGGTTAGCTATGTGAAAGGAAACACGTTTAAACAGGTCAACAAGTTTGTCCAACCAATTTAATCTGACTGTTAGCTAACTGATGATGTTGGCAGATTAGCTGTGTCGACAATAAAACGTATTTGTATCTACTACAAGTCAGTATCGCTAACACTAGCTAGCTAGCCAGCTAACGTTAGCTGGCTAGCTAGCACAACTTGTTGTTAGCAAGCTACTGTACAGTAGTAGCAAATTAATTTAGCTACAATTTCCGCAGTCAGGTCTCATCTTAATCTAGCCTGACTCTATATTTCAATAATACTATAAATACCTTGAAAAGTACAAATGTAGATATGCATATATCAGAATTATTACCAGTATTGGTGAATCCATCGTCTTCCTTGTCACGTACAGCTAGCTACCCTGTTTAGCTAAAGACTACAATTCAATAAATGCTAGTTGAGCTAGGTAGCTAGCTGGATGATGACGTCAGTCACTGACTGTCATCGACCAGCTCACATCCTCTGCCAGGGTTCGGGGGGCACACACAGGCTTCAATTGGAAGTTAAGTTAAAGTTTCGTAATTGGTTTTGAGTTATCGTCATTATGTGCATATTGATATAGATGGTAATTCAATAATTTGTGTATGTGCATAAGGAGACTATAAAGCAAATAAATCAAGGTTATTATAACCGTTGTAACCTCTGCCAGTTGAGTTGATTGTGCGGCTTGTCTTTACTGTCACTGTCCTCTCCTCCAACCAATCTCCACCACATCTTCTGGGAAGCATCAATCTACAAGCTGAGGCCAATGGGGATTTCCCTTCGCTATCCAACTCCATATAAATAACCAGAATAAATCTTATTATTATACCATATTATTTTGGTGAACATTTATCATAATTAAAATCAAAAAAGAGTAGGCCTACATAAAGGGTCTGTGTTGATAGACATATAGCGAATTTGTCTATGGGACATGGAAGCTACAGGCCAATGATTTAAACTGTAAGCAACAGAAATGTGGGTAACCATCACATTTTGCAATGTGGCAGTGTATGCGCACAATGTAGTCTAACCACTATGATGTTGTAATTACCCTTGAAGTCAAAGGAAACTATCTTAGCTGTTGTAGACCTAGTGGGGAAAAGCATGTTTCTCAATGGCCAATAGCTTGTATTTCATTTTTAGACTGTAGGACTACTAGATTTAACATAATTTAAAATCTTGAAATCAATCACAACTCAAAATGTTCATTCAGCCTCCTCATAAAGTAGGCTAGCATACCTTAGTGTTGTCACATTGAAGCGGTGTATTATTTCACTCAACCTTGACTTACTGAACTTTCATATATTCAGAAGATCATGAATAGATAAATGTATATAATCAAATAGTGATCAGACATGAGAGAATAATAACAATATGAATCAATAAAAAACAGTTATGTTCAAATTGAGGAAAATAATGAGAAAGTATGCTGTATGTCCTGTAGGTGTGTACAAGTTGCATAAGCACATATGGATCTTGGGGTTGGTGGGGGAAGTGATCTCGGGGTGGAGAGGCAGAGGGAAGGGAGGATGCTGGGTGGCGGAAGCACTGCGGAGGTCTGATAAAAGCAGCTGTGGGTGCTTATGCAGGGACCTGCTAACTGTTGTGGTTACTGGCAGGAGCTGGGGAGTGGAGAGAAACCCATGCTATCACAATGTCCTTCCATCCTCCCTGTCTTGCATCACTGTACACTGCTGCGCACACAAACACACACACACTCTCTCGGCTTAAGAGCAGGCTTTACCCATTCATGTAGGTAGACACCACAAATGTACAGTACCGGTCAAAAGTTTGGACAATAGACAATGATTTAATGGATTGCTGAATGTCTGTAGTGTTTTAATATAACGCACACATGGGACACTATTCACACTTTGTCCTCCCACGCTATGAAACTGCTTGCCTCTTCCCAGCAACGCCAAAAACATTCCCTTCTAGAGACCACAATCAAGGCAAAAAATACTCTCTTTAGTGGTCAGAGATATACAGCCCTTCTTAAGGAGTGTGTTTTAAGATGGTTGTTCTAGCATGACCTCAAATTTCCCATCTTTGACGAATAAACGGTGATCACAATCAACTGCCATGTGAGAGAAGGAGAGGAACAACCAAACATATCAATTACAAGGGGAAAAAAACATGTTGTCACCTGACTCATATTATAACTGATCTGAACACAGGTGTTGTAGCCCAGCGTGTTCTTATGGTCAACACAGCACGTGAGGTGGGTAGGTCAGATCTTCTTGTTTAAGTCTCCATATGGCACAGAAGGACTTTTAATCCAAACTCAAAGGGTTGGTTACCAGACCATGAAGTCACCAGCTACGACAGCTATACCGTTGTTGACAGTGGCAGTCTAACAATAGCAGAGGGTCATGTGCAGAGATGTTGCTAACATGAGGCTGAGCGAGAGCGTTTCTCTGAGGAAACACTTTAAAAGTCTGAAGGAAGCATGTAAGAGACCAAATAACATTAAGCACGCATGTCTAGAAAGTGAGTGCTCAGCTGGGAACCTCGACCCTGTTGCAAACCGCTGTGGTCGCTGTAATCACAGCCCAGCTTGTTGGCCTGCAGCTCCAGTGGTTGGGTAAGGGGGCTGGGTGCTAGGAACTTGGGAGCATTGGGAAGTCCCTTCTTTTATGATTCCTGGTAGACATCCACCTCCGTCAGCCACCTACATTTTCCATGTTAGAACAATGACATGAAAACCATGAACTGTGGCGTGGAGGGCGACGATGTCTGATGACCACTTCCTGGGTTGTCCTCTGATAGGAGCAGCATAGTATTAGATTGACGCATGTTTCATTTAATGTTCTTAGCACGTCCTTGTTTGTCACCAGACATTTGAGAAACATATTTAGATATATAGATCTGAAATGCTGCACGTAAAAGTAATCTGAAATAAATCCTTCAAACAACTTAAAGAATTGCCTTTACCTCCAAATTACAATAAAGATTATCTAACGTCTTCACTATGGTTTGTCTCTACCACTGTAAAAAAAGATACAACTAACAAATCCTAACAAATATGGCATACATAGAGGTAACAATGTGAGATGTCTTTATGTAATTTACCCTTCTTAAATGCAGAGAGGAAGGGGGATTTTGTGGTTCAGGATTGTAATGGTCACTTGCTATGTAAGACACGCTCCCCTCCATTCTCCCCCCTGCTCCTCTCTCTCCCTTGGTGGTTGCTCTGCCAGATATAGGAACAATGTGGCCTTTCTTACCTGCTGGAGGTGTACATTCCATCCCTCACTAAACCAAGTCTTCATCCAGACTCCAGCCCACCCCCGCCTGCACAGGGCCCTCACAGCAATGCCAGCTTCAGCTCCAGGTGCTCCCAGTCACACTCTTCATATGTGTACTAGTCAGCACAATTAGTAGAGGCACAGAACTTAAGGTTGTGTGTTTTAGGTGGTGGGGTCTTTTGGCTGGCTTTGATCAATAATGATTTGGGCATGTTGCCTGAATGCTGATTTAAAATGGTCAAAGTATTACTTTTTTTAAACATTTGTAAACATGTGTGAACACTAGCCGGGATATATTCTGGGGTTTGCCAGACCACTGGCTTGTGGTTTGCATGTGGAAAAAAGGGGAAATTTTGGGGTTGGGATACGAGAGGGCAAAAAAAGTGTGGTGTTGTGTGGGTGCTTTACAGGAACGCTGCTCTCATCACAGACCCATCCCATTTATGCCGGTGACTGACTGTGCAGCGGGGCAGAGAGTGACAGACACAGAGAGAGATCGAGAGAGAGAGTGAAAGCACATGCAGTCTTTTAGATGGTTGGTTTTAAAAAGTGTACTGTCCAGACCAAAGAGATTGAAGACTTCTGTTAGTCTGTTAGCTCCATCAGTACAAGGATTATGTTCCACATCTGAGGACTTTTTAGTCTCCGAACACCTGTTGAAGAAACAGAGAAATGTTCCTCAGGTATGTTTCTTCAAGCCCTGCATTGCCTACACAGCTTTCCATAAGCTGCTTTTTTCTTTGCGAAATCATGCTAAAACATTGCTTCTTTCAGATCTTGAATATATAAAAGTTTTTCTGGACATGATATATTGTAAATTAGTTTAACCATTATATTGTCAAACTTTGTTTCTTTAGAAAGACACATATAATGTGTCTTTATAATGTGTTGAAGTCAAAGTATATTGAATAGTTTTAAAACAGTTTGTTGTCCTCAAGGTTTCCATTATCAATCCATGCTACACAAATTGACCCCTGCAATGACAAAAAGGTTATCTAATAAATAAGACGCCAACTTCTACTGTCCCATAATCTTAAGTGATTTTGAAAAATGCCAGTTCATGGATTACTTGTACATGGTACATTTGGAACTTGTACACTTCACCACCCAGTCGTTCATTGACAATATTCTTAATGCTTGGCCTACAACATTTATCACGTTAAAAGAAGGCAAACTTACAACCCAATGACATGGTTTACCATTACACATCCATGTCTCCTTGTGTATGACAGGAAACAGCTTTATCATAACAGTGGTGAGGGCAGGATATGAAGGGATGTCACAACAAGCCAATGTTGGTTACAATAGGCAAGGAAACCGGTTCATGATACATAATATCATATGATAAATATGAACTGAATTGATAGGATAAATAACACCCCAGGGTCATGGATCATATGTCAACAATTATTGTTTTGGAATGGTTGTGATTGCATTAATGATACTCCTTCCCGTAAGCAAATGAATGCTTGACATTAAACAGCTGAAACCCCTGGTCATAATATCATGTTTAGATTACTGTAATACTGAAAGTATACGCATCATATGGGAATATTGGCCTTTACAATACACCAAGGGATTCAGGTGTCAAAGGTACCTCCAGGACATCCACATGACTACATGTGTGTTGATACATGTACATGTGTGTTGAACACAAACACACAGTACTTCCAGGACTGTAGCCAGGACGTTCACTTGCAGAGGAGGAGGGGGGGCTGCTGTCTTCCAGCAGATTGTCTTATCAGGCCCTGGCATGGTGGCTCCCAGCCTAGCTGATAGGAGGAATTAACCAGACCAACGGCACGGCGGGCTTCAAATGTACCAAGAGTCCATCTATGAAAATCCCCCAAACAACTCATTCACTGTCAGCGGGCTGGCACTTTGGAGGGTGATGAAGCAGAATCTAGCCTCTGTAGTAGTTATGTTTATAGTATAGGTATAGTCAAATATGATTGTTCTTTCCTGGATGTTTTCAAGTGGTTGACATATTGTTACTGAAAGTAAGGGTATGTCATGTGCTTTGAATTGCTGATATCTCTATCTCTCATCCCCAGGAGGGTTCACTGCAACGAGAGTCTGTCCTGAATGTGTTCGACAGCCAACTATCTGCTCCCTTTGAGGAGAAACTGTGAGGTCGGTCTACACCACATATGGAGAAATATACGAACACTACGAACACTACTAACACTGTAATGGCAGATATTGTACAGTCTAACACTGATGTAATACATAATTTTTTTATTGAAAGCAAATTCTAGATCTAGGTTTAATCTCCTTGAAAGCACCTCTGCTGATTGTATCTAATTCTTTCTGTATGTGAAACAATGTAATGGCATCTTTGTATATGTACTTACAACCTGCCCAAACAAATCCCAAAGGTGACCAGTCCAGCCCTGTCTCCTCCGTCATCAGGTACTGGCTGCCCCGGGGAGGCTGTGCGGGGGAACGTCGATGCTAACCAGCGCCCCTGGAGCCAGATCACATGGAGGCCCCCAGGACACAGACATGGACTTGGCCTGGCAGGAACTGATGGCCATCACAGAGCTGCAGGTGAGCATAGTGACTCCAGTGTCTCTACAACACTGATTTGACAGGATCCAGGATAACATTTGCTGAAAATGTTCATACATCATTTATGAATCATAATGGTCACCTCAATTTGTTGACATCCACTGGAAAACCTCACCTCACATACAAAACACCAACGCACAAACCAGAACAGATCTTGACGTTTTGAACCTAAGAAGTCCCTAGTCCATGAACATAGAACCCAATAGACACAGCTCAAACTCAGTGCATACCTTCCTGAGCCTATCCCGCACCAAGACCCCTCCAGACCAACACACACTCAGGTGAGGCTGATAACAATGGGCCAATTGAGTGATGGCAGGATAAAGACACAGGGAGAAAGAGGGCCAAATGCTGTATGTTGCGAGCAGTCCCCTGCACGGCACAATGACCATCTGTTTCCACATGAAACCTGATCGCAACTAGAGGGACCTTCAGAAGCTATGGGTGGCACAGCAATGTGTGTGTGTGTGTGTGTGGAGGAGGGGGGGGTATAATCCACTTTGCAATGTCATGTCTTGATGTGATGCATTATAGTGATATAGATGTGATATCAGCACAGCATACCAATGCTCCTCAATATGCCACGAGTCTATAGCGCTGCTATATTATTATTATAACTAAAGCGACTGTTAAGCCTCACGCAGAATTGATTACTGATTGATTATTTCATTATAGCAGGCCCTTTTTTATGACTGCACCTGCCATTCCAAATCCAAGATTGAATTACATCTTTCAAATAAAATAGTACTGTGTCTTACTTTCCTGTTGCAGGAGTTCCAGATTCCTGGTGAGGGTCCTTATGAGGCCGTCCAGTACCACCCAATGGAGACAATAGTGCCTCTGGGATCGTTTGAGGTTGGTCAGACGCCCCAGCCCCTCTCCTCTGGCTGTGACCTCAACTCTGTGGCCACCGCTTTCCATGGATCCTACTCTGATGTGATGCCAGCCTGCCAGCGTCTAGGCACCGATGCTGGGACACAGTACGTGCATTCAGGTTCTCAGCTCAACGCCAGGCTACTGCCCGATCCTTCGAATCTCCTGCAGCCTCCACTGACCATGTGCCTGCTGGACCATGTGAACCTGCCATGTGTTGGCGAATCGCATGGGAAAGACAGTGCTGGCCTCACACAGGGTATTAGTTGCCAGATGCCTGGGAGTCTTCTACATGAACAGACTGAACATACACAGGCAGGTGATGATCTGGAATCAGACTCTGGTCTTTCCCTGGGCTCCAGTCCTCCTTTGGCTTCTCCAGAAAACGCCATGACTGGTGTAGCTGCATACCAGGGCACAAACATTGCCCTAAACTTCAATGATGGGGAGATGGAAGGTATGGGTGAGGGGAGTGGGAGAGGAGGCGTTTTGTACCCAATCGACTATCAGCACCCTAATGAGTCTTACCATTACCATGGAGCCCTGTCTTCATTCTTCTCCTCACAGCCAGGTTCAACCCCCCCCCACACACACCTTCACCTACAGCCCTGTGGGCCTCCGAAACAGCAGCAAACTCTCTCTAGTGCCCTATCTGACTTGTATTCAAACACATCTGGTGTCGCCAGCAGAGGGGGCTCCTGCCAGGCTCTGTATGTGAAGCCCAGGAGGAACTCTGTTTCCACAGCTGCTGTTCACCTAAGCAGAGATGAGCGTCGCGCTCTGGCCTTGAAGATCCCTTTCCCTCTGGAGAAGATCATCAATCTACCGGTGGACGACTTTAATGAACTCCTTACACAATACACCCTGGCAGACTCTCAAATGGCACTGGTCCGTGACATCAGACGGCGTGGAAAGAACAAAGTGGCAGCTCAGAACTGCAGGAAGAGGAAGCTGGAGAACATTGTCCAGCTGGAGGGGGAGCTGGGCCAGCTCCAGGCCCAGAGAGACCACCTGGCACGGGAGAGACTGGAGTTCCAGAGGAGCCTGTCCATGGTGCGATGCCGGCTCACAGACTTGTACACTGAGGTTTTCGCTCAGCTGAGAGACGAGGATGGACACCCATACTCTATTGAAGACTACACTTTACAGCAGAGCCCCGATGGCAATATATATCTGGTGCTGCGCAACTCAATACTGGATGGAGAATGATTCACGTTGCTTTTTTCTCACTGATTTCTCATTGTCATTACTTTGCCATGACAGTATAACGGACCTGTCTGAAATAAATTTAAATGTTCAAAACTAGACTTGGGAATGGCAGTTACAGAAATTGTTTTAACTGTTTAGTATCTACATTCAGTATGCATTTGAAATACCGCATTGGTGCCCAATTTTACGTTTACATCTGTAAATATGTACAATATGTAGCTAAATAAATAGCTACTCCACAATTCATCTAGCCTGGGAACCAGACCAAGTTGCAAACTCACATTTATTTGCTCTGGCCATCCTCCCATTCAAACAGATTTACCTACGGCATGGAAAGTAGCGGGCACCAGTATTTCTAATATGGAGCAGGTCTGATGGTCTTTGTTGCATCTATCCAGTTGCAACCAGACATTTTGAAAACAACCCTTTTTATATTATAAATGTAATGATATTATACCTTATTAAATTGTCATAGGGGCGAACAGTGTGCTTGGTGATGCAATCAGGTTCAAGACTATGTATTTGCAACATTGTCTAGCAATACCAGGCTACAATTTCAGCGTTCTTTTTATACAGTTTCCTTTGCAGTAATAAAACAGTTATAAGACATTTCGTATACAAAATAATTTATTGATAAAAAAAGTTTAAAATGTATGCACAGCAGACAAATATAAAAATTGTGTAACATCTCCCCTCGCTCACCCTGCAAAAGAAAACACATTTCAGAAAAATGTCTTGTGACTTACACTTACTGAAAGATGACTTGCTGAAAGACTACAAACTTCACAGGTTATACCTCATTTAACGGTCACAGGGGCGAACACAATGTGCTTGGTTGTGCACTCCACAGGTCAGACATCTGGCTCCTGAAAGGCAGAAAGGAAGACGTAAGAACGACAGAACTTCATGAAAAGCGACGTCAGAAAGATAAGACAGGAGTTGTGTTTACACCAGCATGCATTACACATTTAAACGTTATGAAAATGTTCAGGCCCATTCTTTTTTTTTTTTTTACATAGTGGGGCATTGGTGTCAAAATCTGACATGGTCATTACGACTGCTACTCATGACTAAACAAGTGCTTACTCTACCAACTACAGAACATGATATTTAACAGAACTAACAGTAGGTGAAAATTCTGGTCTTACCTACAGAGAGCATTTTAGCCCTTTGGTAGCTGCTGCTTGCTAGTCTCACATGCCTTCTGTACTCACTCTCCCCTGCTTGTCTGCTCCTGGATGTGGACTTTGCTACGTCTCTCCCTCAGCTGGCTTCCATGGCTAGCCTCAAGACTTTGCATGTAAGCTAGCCTCCTCCGGATGAGCTTGCCCAAACCACTCAGGTGTGCTTCAGTGTCAGTGCTGGGACTCACTGACGAACACTACCTCTCCAGTGTGAGACCAGACATCAGGAGTACTCCCATGCTATGGAACCACTCACTGTTCTCCCCCACTCACTTGACTTCTCTGGGAAGCTCGAAAAATCATTTTCTGTAGTCTAGCGTTGGTCCGATGATTTTACTACACAGTTCTAGCCAGATGGAAGTCTTCCATTTATCACATTGCTTCTCTTCATACCAAGAACAGATGGTTCTGACTTAACAATTGACATCCCTCAATAACGAGAGCATTTGTACAACACCTCCAGAGCACCCTCCCGCTCCCAAACCCCTAAAAGATGCTAACACGACTGAACAGTGTTTTTAAAAAAACTGAAAGGTGGTTTATTTCATCTTGATTGGGTTGCAGTTACACAAAAATAAAAACCATACGCAAAGGAAAGAAATCGACATAAAACCTCATGGAATGCTTGCTTTCCAGAAACATAAAAATATAAAATCCCGGGTGACAACATTTTTTTTACGAATCCCCCGCCATGATTCTCTATTGTACATCTCTTCTTTGTAGCAGCTGTAACCTGCCACAACTGTTTGGCTGAGCAGATCTATGGGGTAAACCTGCAGCTGCCCTGTCACTTCTCTCGCTCTCCTCTCCTAAGTACTCAGTCCTGTTGAACAATACGGAACAACATAGTTACAACTGTGAACTGACTTTTTGGAATGTGACCTACATTTAAATCCAGAGTGAGCATTCTTTTTAAATGATAAAGTATCACTCGGGTCGATATCAAATCTACATGACTTGCATAACAAGTGTGGTGTGCCCTGCTGGTAGGCTTACACTGGTATCTACTCAAGACCACACTGGGTTTACATTGAGCTCACACTTAATGTTTTGGTGCTCACCATTCTCCCATTATCTAGAATCGTCTTCCGCCGGATCCACCTCCATATCCACCACCGCCGCCGCCGCCGCCACTTGAGCCACCTCCATATCCACCTGATGGGAAACAACGGCCCGGTTAGCGGGCAGACGTTCTAGATGGTTCCAAAAGAAACCATTCAGGAGTTTCTGGTTGGGTCACGTCACGGTCATGCAGTACACACCTCCATATGGGCCTGAGGTCCTTCCACCACCACCGCCGCCACCACCACCACTGCCAAAGTTGTTGCCCTTCATGGGACCATAGTTGGACGCCTGGTTGTTGTAGTTTCCAAAGTCGTTGTAGTTGCTGCCACCGCCGCCACCTCCGAAGTTTCCTGTAATTTAAGTGGTGAAATGTTAACCAACAGAAGAGATGACCAACACAGTCAGGTTCATGCTCAACTCCAAGTCTACCCACCACCACCGAAATTGCCGTTCCCGTTGTTGTAGCTGTCGTAGCCGTTTCCTCCTCCTCCTCCGTAGCCTCCGCCGCCCTGGTTGCCGTAGCCTTGTCCTCCTCCGTAGCCACGGTTACCACCACCGTAACCGCCAGGGCCTCCTCCATAGCCACCTGGGAAAGTAAAAGGGTCATAGAACCACAGCCAGACCAACACTCAACACAGCTCTATGGCCACACCAGATCCTAACTCTTACCATCTCCACCTCCATAACCATTGTTGTAACCATCTCCACCTCCATATCCACCCCCTCTTCCGCCTGAAACAGAACCCGAGTCAGCGTCACCTAAAGTATATTGAAACAATCACCAGAGGTTAAGCACACAGGTTCAAACAAGGTAGGAATAAAGACAAGTGGTGCTGGACCACATACCACGGCCACCGAAGTATCCGTCTCGGTCAAAATCATTACCTCCATAGCCCCCACCTCGGCCGTAATTACCGGAGCCTCCACGGCCTGTAAAAAAAACAAGCCGTTGACTGCTGTGGTCTTGGCGTGATGGGGGGGCCTCCTCAGAAAAGCACTAGAGTGGTTATTAAGCTCACCTCTCATTCCACCCATGGGCGATCCTTGCATTTCCTGTCTCGACAGCGCCTTCCTCACTTCGCAGTTGTGGCCGTTGACAGTGTGGTATTTCTGGACTGGGGGACAAAAATGACATAGTTAAAGAGTGAAGGCTTATTGGAAATCAAAATAAAAGACGATTAAACGCACTGCCAATCCACTTACTGACGATCCTGTCTACTGCGTCGTGGTCGTCGAATGTTACAAAACCGAATCCCCTCTTTTTGCCACTGTTGCGGTCTGTCATGATGTCTATGACCTCAATCTTCCCATACTGCTCAAAGTAATCACGAAGATGGGACTCTTCAGTGTCTTCCTTGATGCCACCGACAAAGATCTTCTTCACTGTGACGTGAGCACCAGGCCGGCTCGAGTCCTAAATAACAATAACCATTAGATTAACTCTCGAGTTAGATACCTAAACATGACTGATCAGTGGGTAAATCAAGCGGGTCAATGGGAGAATCTTACCTCTCGAGAAACTGCCCTCTTTGGCTCCACAAGCCTGCCATCAACTTTGTGAGGACGAGCTTCCATTGCAGCATCAACTTCTGTCACAGAGGAGTAAGTGACAAAGCCAAATCCTCTCGAGCGCTTGTTTGCTGGATCCCTCATAACCTGAAGATTATTTGATTATTAAAAAAACAGTTTGAAACAGCTTACATTTAACAAATGAATTAAAATACCATCAAACATTTGTTTTTATATAAGCAACTTAACTCACCACACAGTCTGTAAGGGAGCCCCATTGTTCGAAGTGTGCTCGCAGGCTTTCGTCGGTGGTCTCAAAGCTCAAGCCTCCGATGAACAGCTTGCGGAGCTGCTCAGGTTCGCGTGAAGCCTGTTAAATATAAACATTTCGTTTACGCGCTGGGCATACGCCTGTTTCACACAAAGTATTTACACAGATATCATAATAATGCAAACTACGGGGTGAAAAGTCTTATGAACAACAATGCCCACGATGCAGGCGGAGGGGATCGTCAGCGCCGCCATTCTGATTGCAAAGCTAACGTATCAACAAACATTACTCGATCATGTTCCCATTCAGTCCCTATGTTTTATAAAACATATACAACGTATTACGTTAACATTGCATAGCGTCGAATATTTACACGTTGGTATCTTTAAACAACTAACGCTACATTCCGAGATAACTAAAACCGCACGAACAAAGCAGGCCACGAGGCCTACCTTCTTTTAAGATGGCGGCCTATCGATGGCTAGCTAGAAAGCAAAATAGCAGGATACGATATTTGGTTATCCCACAGTAAATGTTTACATTGCATTTACCAATACCCCTGCAGTCATTTACGATGTGACACATTTTACCACAACTGATGCACACATTACAAAACTCACCTCTTTCGACATTCTGCTGATGGAAATTTCTCGATTCCGTGTGACTTGTTCGAGTGGAGCAGATCTGCGACAGCCGAGTAGAAATGTAATGGAGTCCAATAAATAGAAAAGGATACGCCTCTTTCGTGCAACTATTGGTTCGCATTCCCGCTCGCTCTGGTGAAGGCCTGCTTCCTTCAATTCGGTTGGATAAACTACTGTCAATCAGTAGACATGTCCAATACCGCTACAATAGCAACTGCTGATAGGCATACACTTTATTGATACTACGTAACTGTAAAAAGGTTGCCAGGTAGAAAGAGCATGCTGGTTAATGTAGTTTATCATTATGTTATGTACGGACCCAAAACACAAGACATAATCACAAGAACACAATAAAACTGTCTCGAATAGACATTTTCCACTATTACGGTTGGAGTTTCTATACAGGACATGTAGTCGTGAACCAAGTATCCTCACGTTATAATTCGATTCCTTCCGTATTGGAGAAATTAATCATATCAATCATGGCCAGCAATCCGTCTAGGAAATAGCTTCAGTAGACTCTTATGATTGGTAGATGAAGCGTCCGTGGCTTCAATATATATCTATATCTAATTTGAATATGATTATAATGTACATTTAATTCAGCCAAGAGTCACCAGCCAATCAAAAATCACATTTAAGTAAATCTGAAGTTGTTTTTTTGTGTGTGTGTTTTTCACGAATCGCCATTGTGCGTTGCATTAGCGCGCGCTTTTTACGCAGAGCAGGCAAAAGAGCCAACCAGGTCAGTTTGAGAAGGAAAGGAAGGAAGCTTGATAAGAAGAAAGCAGTGCACGCCGGACACAACCCAGTCTTGCTTGCAAAAAAGACCGTGACTTCGTATTTTAGTGAATTGTGGCATTTAAGGATAAGAGGTTTGGAAGTAACCGTCTTCATATAGTAAGTTTGCATTTGTATCTCTAAGCTATACCTCAAATATCTACTGCTAGATGCTACCATCGCCTGTGTAACGGCTAGCTAGCTAGCAAACTAGCAATATCATGCGCCATGTTAGCTTAGTCGGCTAACAGTACTCATTAGACGTACGAGCAAAGTAGCCCACATGCTACCTCGGCAATAGCACATCCATAGTTACCTAGTTATATATGTAATTATTTGTATTCACCTTCTAATCCTCATAGCTACTAATTAACATATCAGATCTAGCTGTCGCTTTCTATAATCAACTTTTTTGTTCAGGTATTTTCCAGTTTGATTCAGTCAAGATAGCCATCGATAGTTCGCTAGCTAGCAAGCGATTTCTCTTGCTCTAGCGGATTATTAGCCATGGGAAAGAAGAGTCGTGAAGATGGTTCCTCGTCTTCAGAGGAAGAAGAGTATGTTGTTGAAAAGGTGTTGGACAGAAGGGTAACGAAGGGCCGAGTTGAATTTTTCCTCAAGTGGAAAGGCTATTCAGAGTAAGTTAATTGAAATCGCTAATAATCTTTGCACTTAATTGATTCCTAATGTTTACAGATTCGTATAGGTATGTAAGCAAGCTAACGTACACATCTCTTTATTACAATGTTTGCGTGATTCTTTTCAGGAAGCACAATACATGGGAACCAGAGAAGAATCTAGGCTGTCCTGAGCTCATTGCGGAGTTCATGAAGACCTACAAGAAGAGCAGCAGCAGTAGTAGTAGTGGTGGTGGTGCTGCTGCTACCCCCAGCAGTGGGGCAGCCAAGTCCAGCTCAGGCCCCTCTGGGCGCTCCAAAGACAGTAGCGGCAGCAAGAGGAGAAACTCAGACGAAGATGAGGAGGGCAGCAGTAAGCCCAAAAGAAAAAAAGAAGTAAGCAATTGAGGCCACTGAAGAGATCACTACAGTTTGTTCTTGCTTCTTCTGCTCCAAACGTATACATCTGCGGATGTATGGTGGAACACCCCGAAATGTACTCACAAAGACGTGTCAAAGCATGTCATCTTATTTCTGGCGTAATGTGATCTGAAATCTGACTCTTTGTGAACACAAAAGACCTCTTGCATAGAAACTTGTGTCCATAGGACTTGTTTGCTGGTTGACACCTTGAGCCTTAAACAATGGCTTAATCTATTGACTGAGCTTTGCATTTGAATAAATGTTTAAAAGCAACCCAAATTTAAAAGTGAAAACTGCTCACCCCACCCACTGCAACAGTATCCTATCAACATCTTCCCCGAAACCTTTTGTTAACATCACCCTAACAACATCGTTGGGAATAATATTTGACCATCTTTTACAGGATGAAATACTTGTTGCACGTGGCTTTGAGAGAGGTCTTGAACCAGAGAAGATCATCGGTGCCACAGACTCGTGTGGAGACCTCATGTTCCTCATGAAATGGTGAGTTCACTTTCTGATCACTGGCTAAAAAGGAACAGGAACACAAGACTGACGTGAAGGCTAGCCTGCAGACTGTTGCACATGTTGGTACACAGTACCAGGTCTGTCAACAGTGCTTTTGTCAATCCCATGATAAACAATACCTTTTCACCCCCCCCCCCCCCCCCCCCCCCCCCCCCCCCCCCCCCCCCCCCCCCCCATCACTAATGCAAAAATGACCTTGTAGCCTTGACCTCTAAGTTAACATCAAGTCATATAACGTCCCAGGACCAAGGCAGCTATAATGCTCCCCATAGCAATGTCCTCCTGCCTGTCTTCTGTCCTCCTCCTGCCTGTCGCCTGTCCTCCTGCCTGTCGCCTGTCCTCCTGCCTGTCCTCCTGCCTGTCGCCTGTCCTCCTCCTGCCTGTCGCCTGTCGTCCTCCTCCTGCCTGTCTCCTGTCGTCCTCCTCCTGCCTGTCTCCTGTCCTCCTTCCTCATTCCTGTCCTCCTTCTCCTGTCTTCCTCCTGTCATCCTTCTGCCTGTCTTTTGTCCTCCTCCTGCCTGTCTCCTGTCCTCCTTCTCCTGTCCTCCTCCTGTCGTCCTTCTGCCTGTCTCCTGTCCTCCTTCTCCTGTCCTCCTCCTGTCGTCCTTCTGCCTGTCTCTTGTCCTCCTCCTGCCTGTCTCCTGTCCTCCTTCTCCTGTCCTCCTCCTGTCGTCCTTCTGCCTGTCTCTTGTCCTCCTCCTGCTTGTCTCCTGTCCTTATTGGAGTTATTGGCACCTGTGGCTCTAAACAACTTCCTCCGGGAAAAACTAAAGATATGTCTTACAGACACCAACAAAGTACACAGATAGAAGACGGTTATTATAGAACCTAATGTAAGTGTTCAATATGGTTATGACTTGGCTTAAATAAGCTGTCTGAATGAATTCTGAATGAATTTGCTAAGCATAATTTTCATATAAAATTTGATATTTTAGGCCCTAAAGAACTAACAAGCAGAGGGAACATGACACGTGTGGAAATCACATTGTTTCTGTACATAATCCTGCTTCAGAGTTCAATTAAAAAAACAACGCAGAGAAACAACGAGTTAATTTCATGAATGAATTCTGAATGAATTTGCTAAGCATAATTTTCTTATAAAATTTTATATTTTAGGCTCTAAAGAACTAACAAGCAGAGGGAACATGACACGTGTGGAAATCACATTGTTTCTGTACATAATCCTGCTTCAGAGTTCAATTAAAAAAACAACGCAGAGAAACAACGATTTAATTTCATGAAAATAATAACAATCGTATTGGTAAAGAGCAGTTGGAAGTTCTGTAGATCCACATTAGTCCATTGAGGCCCTCTTCAACGGAGGTCCTTGTTGAACATCTCAAGATGCCCACAGTTTGGAGCACGATGGGTCTTGACCCTTCAATTGAGCCTGATCGGCAACCGCACAGAACCGATCCGGTTTTAACGCGTCCATCACCCACCTTCTCTCCTCGCAGGAAGGACTCTGACGAGGCAGACCTGGTGCTCGCCAAAGAGGCCAATCTCAAGTGCCCACAGATTGTCATAGCCTTCTATGAAGAGAGGCTCACCTGGCACGAGGACGGAGACAAGAAGGAGAAGGAGGCCGTGAGCGTGTGAGTGGGTGGCTGGGGCGCTGCATGGGCAGAGCAAGACCCTTTTCTGCCCCATGCTGCAGAGACTACCTGGAGAGAGATGTGCGCACACACACACACACACACACACACATACACTTGTTGGCTCATTGTTTCTACTGACCGTGTGACTCCCCCCAGAACAACTCTGGCGGCCTCCTCCCCCGTGCCCCGTGTACAGACTAACGACACAGAACACAACCGTTCACGCCTTCCCCAACCCAGACACTGAAGCATCAGAGCTTAACTGAACAGCCCTCCATCTTGCGGACTCCGCTGTCTTCTCTCTCTCTCTCTCTCTTTGCTGTCGTTCGTTTTCTTTGATTCCCCTTGTGCTGTTTAAAATTGTGCTGATTTGTGTTGGTGAGATTATATTTGGGGCAATTGCTGAGTACAACTGTCCTAGAGGGACTTTGAAGGTAGCCTTCACCAAATGCATTTGAGTAAAGGTGTGCGTCTCATAACAAACCATCTGGGTTTCTACAAAGGTTCCTTCGATGTCGTTTTTGATATTTTTAGTAATATTCATGTTCACGGTCAATACCGTTTTTACCGTCAGTTTAAGGATTCCCTGCTTTTCTTTCTCTGTTGATGGACTCGTTTTATTTTTAAGTGCTCACATTTGATGTTAAATTAAGCCAAGTCCAACCCCCGTTTTTATAGACCTTTTTTTTAAAGCAGCTCACTTTTTAGCAGATTAAAATTGTTCTTTTGATTTCCATTTAACATTTGTCAACTTCTCAAATGAATGTCTTGTAACAACAAGCACAAGCAAGGGTGATTTGACTGGCCCATGCGATTGCTGACGTGGATGGTGTTTATATTGAACCTAACTGCAATAATGGTAGAATGGGACCAGCCAGCCACCCAATGAGTTGAGTTAGACAATCATATAGATGCGAGTCTTCACAATGGACTATGACACCAGCTGAAGCATTTTGACTGAAAAGGACAGTGTGCCACCCTGTGGCTAAATGAAGCAAAGCATGTTGGTTCTCTGATGGAAGCTGGTGGTTGCTTCCATTTTAGACTCTCCTGGTCACTGATGGGGTTATTTTTGTGTTATTTTATTTCCGGTTATCCAATGAATCCAACCATTAGAGTATTTGTTGTACTACGTATTAGTGTGACGTTAACATCATTAAAGGGAGTTCAAAGAACGATCAGATATGTCCTGCGTTTGTACACATTTGCCCAACTGGGTGTGTTCTGTTAAAGCATGGAATTGGGTCAGACCTAACTGGTACTGTCAGGCCAAATAGTGTCCTAGGGCCAAATAGTGTCCTACCTGACGTCACAATGCCGTTCCGAAGCAAGGACGCGTCCGTCGCTATGCCGACCTTAAATTCCTGAGATATTTACGCGTGCAAGCAGGAAACTGTCATGGTTGCTATACTGGTTACTAGGTAGGAAGTTTTGTATTTAGGCTTATTTAAACCAGTTTATTCTACTCTACTATTTAAAGTTTTCACTCGTTCGACATTCCTGAGACAGCAACGCGCGCAGGTAGAATACTATACGTGTTGCCTTCCCGGTCTGTTAAAATTGATGCTAAATAAGTGAATTCTTTTGACGAAAACAATTAGACAGCTAGCACTAGCTATCAAACGAGTGAAAACTTTAAATAGTAGAGTAGAATAAACTGGTTTACATAAGCCTAAATACAAAACTTCCTACCTAGTAACCAGTATAGCAACCATGACAGTTTCCTGCAAGCACGCGTAAATATCTCAGGAATTTAAGGTCGGCATAGCAACGGACGCGTCCTTGCTTCGGAACGGCATTGTGACTTCAGGTAGGACACTATTTGGCCCTAGGACACTATTTGGCCTGACAGTACCATCCACAACGGCAATGACCAGTTATGATTATCCATGTTCTGTTCTGTGTGAGCATCCTTTCTGTTGAATGCAGTTATTCATGTATTGCGCAGCTACTCACCTCAATTCATTGTGATAGAAACCCAGGGGCCAAAACTACTAAGGCTCGTAACATTAAAATTCCTACCGAAACATGCATACGCAGATGTTTTGTAAACGTGCCTAGGCCTATGCTTTGTTTTGAGTCAGTGTGACATAATGAACCATGTGACCAGAGGGGGAGAGCGTACATAGCCTAATCCAGTGGTTGTCAACCCTGGTCCTCAAGTACCCCCTGTCCCGCATTTTTTTTTTGATGTTCCAACTTCCAACACACTTGATTCAAATGAATGGTTGTTAGCAGAATTCTGCATAACTATAGACCCATTCATTTGAATCAGATGTGTTGGAGCAGGGAAACATCTAAAACATGCAGGACAGGGTGTACTTGAGGACCAGGGTTGAGAACCACTGCCCTAATTAGTTAACTTGGTCTGATGTATCTAAGATTATTTCGATATAAATAGCCTAGGCCCACTTCTGTATATTTTTTGTGTGTGAAAGTGTTTTTTTGTGTGTGAAAGTGTTCATTTCAATAGTTCCAATAGATAATTATACCTAACATACGACTTCATTGAAATTGGGTTAATTTAAGGTAAACCAACCAAGGGAACCCATTCAACTACCCTGCTTCTCCGTCCATGCTCTGGGAGGATGAACTCCCCGTTCAACCACGCCCCTTCCTGTCACTGCTGACTTTAGGAACAAGTCTGAAGACGCTTGACTTATGTTGAGCTAATGGTACCGGATGCAGCACTTTACTTATTGTGGTATTTGCAAATTGGACCCCTTTGTGTGTTTTAATTGATGATGTTGCACTGTGTCTTGTTAAACAGACTGCTCTTTGGCACCAAACGCGCGTCGAATCCTTGATTATCTGCACCATCCATTTGTAGGATTGGCTACTTGCTTTTATCTAAAGCGTCTTGTATAACTGAAGATGTACCTAAATGTAATTTATTAAACCGTGCAGCAAGGGTGCTATATGTCCTACGACATTTCGATTGATACCGATGTTGGTAAGAATAGCGCTGTAACACTGGCCTGACGTGCGGCTTCTTTTTATATGGTCAACTTTGTATGCGCACATCAGCACCCACATCTAGTCCTGCCATATTTTTCTCTTGCTGCTCGTGACCAAAATATTAACGCCACCAAACAAGCGATTCCCTATCGTAAATTAATATCTCAATTTCTTATGTTTTGTAATTGATCTTTTCACGGTTTCTTTTGTTGCCATTTCTAACAACAAGAATTACATTGTTTAGAACCGGGGCATCGAGAAAATGTATTAAAACCATAAACTGCACAGCATATGATTCAAACATGGAAGTTCAAACTTGAGAGTTGAAAGGGACTTGAAGTTCGTTCACGTGCGCACAATCACAAGTCAATTGGAATCAATAAACAAACGTGCGTACCGGTCAAGTAGCCTAGTGTAAAAACACTTTTGATAAAACTTGAGCCCTGGCCAAAGATTGTTACATTTCACCCTAGTTCAGTGGTCTCCATCCCTGGTCCTCAGGGCTGACTGTCCTCCATGTTTGAAATGTTTCCCTGCTCCAACACACCTGATTCAAATGAACGGTTATCGGGCTTCTGCTGAGCTTCATAACGACCTATTCGTTTAAATCAGGGTTGAAGACCATTGTCCTAGTGATTGTTGCTATAGTACAGCTGGAGATCATTGTTATATCCCTTAAGTATTTGTAGATAACAATACCTCATTCGACTCAACACTTACTTTTTCATGATGAGAATGTTTATGGAAGGAACAACTAAATTCTCAAGTCACTGTTGTTGACATCCATATGCAAACCTGTCAAATGTCAAATTAATGCAAAACAGATTTAGTTTGTTTAGGACGGAAGTAACAACATTGTTAATTTACGGGTTAAAAATAAGTTATTTAACTTTGTTGCATATATATATTGTATCTCATGTTCAAATATAAAAAATACAATATTTTTTAATCTTCATTTTGACTTTGCTTTTTTAAGGTATTGTCCACTCAAAATACTTACGGTGTATTAGTTACAATAAAAACGTTGTTAATGTGCAATAAATCAAAATACTTTCCGGGCAGAGCACAGTGTTTGTCCACCAGATGGTGCCACTTTGTACGAAACTATCTTAATGACTATCCCTAGCTACTGGTATTTGTACAGACATCAAATTCAAATACCCAATGCAAAGTAAAGACTAGTCTCTGATCATTCCATGATGTGTCTTCATTTGTGGGGAGTAATACCATGGTTAGTACCATCATTACTTTCAAAATGTATGAATATGACATCAATGAGTCACCTAGTCATTTTCCTATTTATACTCTGAATTAACTCAATCCACAATTTAGAGAATGTTGTTGCTGGTCCTGGTTCTACCATGCAGTCATGCATGCTGGCAAACTATGGAATATTCAGTAGGATATTTGAGTAATATTGAAGTTGATGGACAATGGGAGTACACACTGTGGTGCCTCTCTTCCTCTTCCATTCCTTTCTGCTCTCTCTCTTCCTCTGTCTTTTGTTTTATATCTCTCTTTTCTTAGTCTGTCTCCCTCCCTCACACACCAAACCGCCGTATAGCTACACAACCATGGCGGTGGAATTTTCCTGAAGAAAAAACCCTGCTACACTCCAAATGGAATGCAAAGGTCACTAGTAAATTTCCAGCCCCTGGGACCATTAAGCCCAACAGAGGGAGTGAAGCAGCAGGGTGTTTTATGGACCCTGGAGTTGTCTGCTGCTGACAGACCTGGGCTGGAGGGGGAGGAGGGGGGAGGGGGGGGGGGGCTGCAGTGGCAGCCAAGGGAGCCCTGTCTGTGATGAGCGGGGTAAACACATGGGCAGCAGCAGGGGCATCTTCAGAATACCGGGAGTGTGTTTGAATTGAGACAGAATGTACAGACACAGAGAGAGGAGGAATGTGTAGATGACTTCCAGAGGGCATAGTCGGTGTTTCAGCACATTCTGCCAAACGAGTGTCCAGGGGACAGCGGGAACAGCTGTGGTGAGGTTGGCTCGCCAGGGGAGCGATTGCCGCAGTGGATCTGATCAATGGCGCATGACTTGTTGGTCAATACACACACACACATGGTACACTCAAGCGCACAAAAACACCTTGATGCACATCTACAGGGAATATATTCATGGATGTCTTCAGACATCTAAAAATGCCCTAGAGTGCCCTAAAACAAGCACCTTTTCTAGAACAGTCCATAGTTTGGAAGGCCTTAAAGCACCACATCTCCCCAGAAATCTGGGTGCTTTGTTTCACAGGGCCTGTCAATGAAATGGCCTCCATTTCTCGTTGTGTCCTATTGGTTGACAGGTCAGGTATGCACTACAGCTGGCCAGCTGTCCTACTTTCCCACCCATGCTGGTCCTTGTTGCGACAAGACATACCGGCCAGCGGTGATGAGTCGCACACACTCGCCTATCGCTGCTGGAGCACTGATCCGTGCGAAGGTGATTGCGGCGTGATGCTCTAATTTGGGGGCGGTCATCATGTTTAATGTGCAGTAAAGCATTGGGAGACAAAGGCTCCTTCTTTTTTCATCCTAAGTGTTCTCCCTCTCCCCTTCCCCCTCCACCACCCACCGTCCACCCAGTATGAACACTACTGGCCCATCCCCCCTGCCTCACTCCCCCCCCCCCCCCTTTCCCTTCATCTTCTCGCCCCAGCCAAGACAGAGAGAGAGAGAGAGAGAGAGAGAAAGAGAGAATTATAGCTGCCATAAAAGGCAGGTAATGCATTGTTAACTAATTCTGTCTGCTCAGAGCTGATATATCCTCCTGCTCTAAATCTCCACGCTTCCAATAAAATGCAAATGCTAATGCTTGCCCTCCATGAGCCGGTATAATTCTTAGCAGGCTAGCCAGAGGTAAATGCTGGAATAGGGGGAGGGGACGAGCAAGGCTGGAGTCCAGTGTGTGGAACTAGCCTGTCTAGAGAGGAAAGATAGGCTAACCCAGACAAGGAGAGGTCTAGCTCTGCTCTGGAACAAATCCCCCAACCCCGTCTTAAACAACGACGTCTGCAACTGTCCTATTAAACCATGCTTTTTCTGAGAGTCAACATGTTGACAGACTGCCTAATGTCAAGAGGTTCAGCTCTGTCTTGGGGAGGGAACATCCACCATCATGGAAATCTGGATCCTATTTGAGTGTCTGCACACTTTTTTGTTGTTTTGAGAGGAATAGTCACAAACGCTGCTTGCACTTGAATCGCCTTGATATCCAACAACAAACGATTGCTTTCATTCTAGAGTGGTCCACATGCGCCGGAAAAATAAGATTTGACGTTTCCTAACCACCGATCTACAAAGGATAGTAGTCTATAAGCCTATCAATGTAATGCATCATATTTTCATGTTAATGGTCGTGTCATACTTGCAGTAACCTTGAGCTTCAAAATATTGATCCATTTTGACGTTTTCAATTATCCTGCAGCATTTTCCTCCCATCTCCTAAGACCAAGTGATTTGCACTCGTTCATAACTCTAGGCTTGTCCTGTAATTAGACCATCTATTAATTTACAGAAAGGAGAGGGAGAGAGAGAAAAGATTGTGAGAGTTAAGTAATCCCTCCTAGATTGGTCAAAATACATTTATAAATATGCTACAGCATATACATTGTTTTCATTTGTGTTTTTGTTGTAATGTAAAATAATGATTTGGATGTGCATTCCAACATGCATCACTAATGTTAACATCATTTTATGTTTGGTCCCTCTTGTGGCCAAACTGAGAAGCTGACAAGTATTGAAGGATTTCTTATTTGCCTTCCAAAGTAATAGTTTTTCACATCACGAGAATAATGTACTTTTAATAAGTTAAATACAAATGTATTTTAATCCTTCAAACTATTTAAGACCACTAGTGAATTTACCAGTGACTTTTTAATACGCTTTTCAGTGGATTGTCTGACAGTAGTGAACTGGTCTCTGGTCCTCCCATGTCCGCTGGCCTTATTTACAGCTCAGCAGTTAAGTGGAAAACCAGTCCTGATTGATTTTAAAGAAGGACGGCTGTGCCATTAGTATTCCACTCCCTGCTGTAAAAACTAAACAGAGATAGCTACCGTGGATGGATAGAGCCTGAACTTTACAGGAGTAGGAGTTACTCTATCTGCCCCACAGTAGGTGCCATAAGGACATTTACATTAGACAAGCCTAAGTTAGCACCATAATCAAATCTTCCAGATGCTTTTTTTCCTTTGTGGGTGTGTGTATGTGTGTGTAGGCCTGCATGTAGTGTGTGTTGTGGGGAGAAGGGGGTTCCATCTGTGTGTGTGTGTTAGTGTGTGTGTTTGTGAACTGTGTAAAACACAGTGAGCTGTTTCAGCGGAAACTGCAATCTCAGCGATGTCTGAACTGAAAGCACCAGAAACGTACCATAGTGTTAAATAAAGCCAGTGAGCTAGTGGCACGCCTAGCTCATCTCTACATCCAGGTGGAGAGCTGGCATAGGCCCCTGTAACATACCTGCTGTGCTGGACATGATATCCTCACATGTGAGGCCACAGCTGCCAGGGTAGTTAGATATACTGATTCTGGGGATAGCAAGGTCAGCCAATAGTACCCACCTGCTCCATCCTCCCCGACACACACACACACACGCACACACACAGCCCCTCCGCCTTTAATCACCCAGCCCCCAGTTCTGGGACCAATCATAGCTGCCCAACTTTCAGCCCACTCCGACCCCCGCATGTGTTCCTGAATTTATGACAGCGACTTATTGGCGCCATTTTGCGTTAAAAGTCGGCTTGAGTTTCCCGGAGTTGCCATATGTGTGGCAAGTGTTAATCCACTCATATTCAGAGGAGACACGTACAGGACCTGGATCCAAGCCGGCAGCAAAGCCCCTGAAGTTCTTGCCCTCCACTGACCAAGGGATTCTCCTGCCATGGCCGTGTGCAGCCCCGGCATAATACCTACCCATAAACCATCTAGTGTTACACCCTCAATGAATGTGAGGTATTACACGCTTGAGGTCCAATATGCGAGGATGGTCATCGGGTGAGGAGAACCCAGCTGTTGGAGCCAGATTTGGCGGGCCGAGGAAGGGGGAAGAAAGACACAGTCTGCCACATCTGTCCGATGTAGAACTTGGCTCATCTGACGTTTCTATCAGAGTGCGTCAACTTCAATATGGAAGAGACTGTGGCATTTCCCGAAAGATCAGAGTATGGAGAGCCTGTGAAATCCCCAGGATTTTCGATGGAGATATTTATTTCATCACCAAATGTTAATTGATCCAAAAGGAGTTGGTTTTGGCAGAACTTGAAATGCGTGACTTTGTGTGCCTTTGACCTAAAATAGAGACAGACTGAAGTGTCGTCACATGTCTCACTTTTAAGAAAGCACCCCACAAAAGGCTCAAAGTCCTTATTAGGCAAAACATGATCTGTTGTTGCTCTAGTACATTTGTGAAGCTCTGTACTCTCAACATACAATACTTTTTTAATGAAACACAAATGCCTGTAAATGGGGTAATCAATATATATATACAATACATCTATAAACATCTATCGTGATGGATCCAAAAGGCCCTGAATCTTGGTGTCTCTTGCAGAAAGAGTGACACATTGTTGAAACAAGTCTATCATTACACATTTGTGATGAGTGTGAGGAGGAGATACAGGCCTTTGCTTGCAGAACGGCTCAGACTAATGACCTCATCCACACACGCAGACTTCACAATGCAGTCTCCTTGATGGCTGGACAGGAATACACTCAGTGACTTGGCTGGAATATATCAAACGTGAGAGAATTTGGGTAGAAATAGTAGTAGAAAACACATATGTTCTCTATCTTTCTCCCCCCCCCCTCTCTCTGTCTCTCTCTGTCTCTCTGTCTCTCTGTCTCTCTCTCTCTCTCTCTCTCTCTCTCTCTCTCTCTCTCTCTCTCTCTCTCTCTCTCTCTCTCTCTCTCTCTCTTTCTCTCAGACTGACACCTCCCACTCTTAACCCCACCCACTTCTGACGTCCACTCTGTCTCTCTCTTTTATCTCTCTCTTGCTATCAATCTCTCTCTCCCCCCTCTTTATCTGTGCCACCACCCCGTTCCACAGTGCACCAGTTTAAAATCTGTTAACGATGAACTGAAATACACGTTACACAACTAATATTGGGAGGTTTAATGGTGCGTTTTAGCACAGAGCGTTTTCTTAACAGCTCCAGGTTACGAGAGGAAGAGCGCGAGGAGAATGAAAGACGGCCTCATGTGTTTCCACTTTTGACCTCTCCTCTCTGGCATGTCTCCACCTGGTTTACTTTACTGTGTTGTTTGTGGAATCACTGAGGGCCCGCAGGATGGTGGACAGATTTCAGCAACAAAAAAAAGAGAGTAGGACGTTAAAGGATCGGCACACCAACATGTCTGTCACTCGCTGTTTTAGGGCTTTTCCATTGGCTTTAGAGATGATTCTGCTTTCGTGTGTTCCGACACAGTAGGAGCACAGGCATGAGGTCATATGAGTTGTATGGATAAATGGGACTAATCGGATTAGCCAATGAGCTACAGAAGTGTACAGTGCATCGTGTACTCTTGGCTTTCCAGGAAGTCATTACTGCAGCATGTGCCGGCACACATCATAATACAACAGGTATTTTTGGCTTAGAAAAACAATCTCAACCAGAGTTTGTTACTGTGCGTGCCGTACTTCAAAACGAAAGCCTTAAAAAGGCCGACTTTACTTCCAAACGATGTGAAAATGTATGTCAGATGTGTTGCCTTGGCGACGGGAAGGGCAATGGAGGGCCATCTCCGACCAAAGTACCTCATCTGTTTCCGATTGGTTGAGAGCGGGAGTAGCGGAGTGGAAGACGAGAGGGGGTAGACAGGAAATGACAGTGTGACCACCGGGTCCACTTACTGCCCCCGCAGCCTGTTCACCGGTGACCCACTGGGCCTTGGATATCCAACACCTGCTGCTTCTGGTTCCCCCACATAAATCCAGGTGCTCCTGAACAGGCCTCTCTTTCTCCTGGCTCCACGGGGGGTGGGGGTAGCAGGCTGGAGGAGTGGGGGAATGGAACACTGAGGGCTCCAGGACTGAGCGACTGGAGCGCTGTGTGGCGGGGAGACTGCAGCTGGAGAACTTGGGTCTAAAAGACTGAAAAGGTAGTCTTCTGGAGCACTAGAGGCATGGATGGGTGGGTGGATGGATGGCCTGTATGGTAGAGAACTGGAAATGGTCAGGGCAAGGGAGAACTGTAGGGCTCAATTTAAATGTATCCTGTGAGAACCGGCAGCTACTGTATTTCCATCATTGATTACCCAACTCTCCACTCAGTAGCCCTTAGTGTATACACCACTGAAATCAAGTCAAATGGCTTTTATTGTCTCTCCAATCATATACATGGTAAAGTACACATTGAAACAAAACAACTTTCCTCCAGGATCATGGTGCTACGTAAAACAACACAGAAATACACGAGACGATTGTATTTCTGACTTACATAGAACTAAATACAAATCATTTCTATATAAAGTGCACGTGCAACCGTGTGCAACAGGACAAACAAGTAGTGCAAAAAGAAACAAGTAGTGCAATAAGTGAACGTAAACATAACATACCATGACATAGTACTAACACATAAGCTCATACCATATATGGACACAGCAGTTACTGAGGCAGCAGCCATGCAGAAGCGACAAGTGATGTACAGGTGTGATTGTGTGTGGGTCTGTGTGTGTTTGTGTCAGTATTCAAATATTCAAATACAGATGTTGCCTGTTGTATTTCTGCTTTTGAGACGAGAGCGAGCTGGTGCCTTGCCCTAAGTGCCTCTCACTGCCCCCTGGCATCTATCATGGGAACCGCAGCCAATAAGATGATAAAACCTAGAAATCGTTTTCTCAGTTCAGGCCGCGCTCTTTTACAGTGCCTCCAGCGCTCCCTGGTGATGGATTAATGTACTGTTGTTGTCATTTTATTGCCATTTTATTGCCCTGGTGCAATTTACCCTGCTTTATGTGCCAGGGCTGTCCAGCAGAAAGCTGCGCAAGCGCACTGGAAGCCAAAGGAAGACAAAGGAAGATCCTCACACACCATCACACACACAAACACACACACACTCACACTATAATGCGCACACACACACACACATACACTCACACATACACACCAAAGACTGCACATGGCGCACAGGCAGATACTTGCATGTGCTTACGGCTGCACACCAAGCAAAACATGATGAGTTCATTTGGCCCTCCAGTACTTAGATTTCTATCAGATGAAATCCTAATCTAGGCTAGCAGATGAGAACATTAGTACACGCAAGGAACAGTTAGGACTATATTAAATGTAATTATTGGCAATCTGTGAAGGTTGATGTTGGTTACTGTTGTGTCCTGATTTTACCACTAGAGGTCGGTATCACTGGACTTGTCAGTACCAAGTCTAATTATTCTTAAACGTTTTCTTCCTTATTAACAGAAATGCCCTCTAGCATTAAAATATACACATATATTTAGAAAAGTTTACAATTACTTAAATTACTTAAACATTTTCTTAAACCGTTTATGTTTTTGTGAGAACAGTATGGGGGATTGTTTTGCCACAGGGTTTGGTCTGCCCCCAAATACCAGAATGTTTCAGTTCCTCACATGCCCTTTAAAATCATCTGAAGAATGTACAGTCAGTTTCATGCCACAAGCAAAGCTATTTATCTTAGTCATAAATGCTTTGGCCCTATATCACAGGCATGCATACACACTCACTCACTCACACACACACACACACACACACACACACACACACACACACACACACACACACACACACACACACACACACACACACGTGTGTCTTGCAGGTAGTGAACTCGGGTGTCTGTCATGACATGTACAAAATGTAACAGGTTCTGCCAATCTACAGTGTGATCTTCAAAACTCTCTGAGAAAAATGGGGTCAAAATAGGAAAAAAGTTCAACTCACCTAAGGACAACTTTCAAACATTCAAATAAAATAAAAAAACCTGCTTAGAACTTTTGATTGCCTTGTATCAGTCATCCCTGCAATAACACACATCACTTTACATTCACAGTTGCATTCAAAAGCTTGTCACATATTCAGTTCTCCCATATAAATAAAACATGCTAATGTATTGTTAAACTGTAAGAAATGTTTCTATTTTTACCGTAGTAAATAATGAAAGACAATGAAACCCGCCATCATTTTCTTTTCATTTTAACCGTTTCATCTTTCAGCCACCAGAGGGAGCACAGATCCCGTAAAATACAACGACTTGTAACAGAAAAACCACACAAAACCAGGGTTTGAAAACCCCCAGCACTGCCAGATCACATTTAAAACACAGCATTGATGCTGCCCATTTAACATTTAACATGACACACCATTTGAATTTGTATTGAACATGTGTGTGTGTGTGTGTGTTGCAACGAATCTTCGAACAGACCCTGTAACCCGAGTCTCTTATGTCCTGAGAGCCACAGATCCATCACTCTTAATGGAAGAGGATAAGTTTCAGCTAGAGAGACAGATACACAGAGAGATATATACAAAGAGAGAGAGAGATGAGAGGGAGAGAAGGGGAGGGGGTCTGGATTTATGGTGGAGGTAGAAGAGCAGCTCTGGGCTCAGTGTGTACCTTGATCTGATCTGAGAGGAGCAGTGGCTAGAGCCAGACTGGGCCTGGCTGTGGTGGGGTACGCCCTAGGCCTGGGAGCCCCCTCCCCTCCACACACACACACACACACATACATGCACACACAAGCACACCCAGCACCAGATATCCTGCTCAACCAACAAACCCCAACATCCCCCACCCTCCCACGGCTTTTGAAGTGCCCCTCTCCCAGTCCAACTCTGCTCTTGTCCAATTGCCTCTCCCCCTCTCCCTTCAGAGAGTGGTGAAATATAGAGTGGTTACATGTTAGTTTAAAAGATAGCACAGGTGTAAATTACACAGGCGGCTCTGGCCAACCTTATTTATGAGTAAGTGCTGTCAGGTGTTTAGGTGTCGGAGTGAGATGTGCAGCTTAAATCGTTTACTCCGCAGTCAATTCAGACTGTGCAGGGCCTGCATCTGTTCAGAGGGGGGTGTATACTTCCACGTGTGTTTAACTGTTGATCAGGCCCCTTTGTTTTTGGCAAAGTGGCGTGCCATGAAGGGGGAAATTATTATTAACTTGACGGCACGCATGTGTGCGGGTGTGTTCAGCAATGTGGTGTGCCATCCGGGTGGAGTTATTATTAACTCAATAATCTGTGTGTGTGTGTGTGTGCGTGTGTGTGGGCCACCAAGGCAGCTGGGGGGAGCCTTCCTTGTACCAGAGCCACCTGATCCTCAGGCCCTGACAAACAGTGAGGAGCTCCACCTGCGACGCTGCTCAGCAGACAAGGAGAGCAGCACAGCTGTGGAGACTCAAACAGGCCCCAGCACATCGCCCTCCGGAACAATCTTCTCGCGCAATAAAGCAGTGTGTTACAGAAGGAACTTGATTAGTGGACGTTACAGACAGTAACTGTATTTACTTTCTGCACTCATAAACCAAATACACGTAATTGACTTATAGGCCATTTGTCATTGTCTGAGGTCTCTCAGGACGCTCACAGCTTCGACATCATCCCTTTTGTAATATCAGTCCACGGGAAAACCAAGGCCAGAATCCAACACCAGCTGTGTGTGATGGCCATGTCACACTCACTGTCTGCTCTTCATAGCTTCATCTAGTACATCAGGTATCATGTGACAACTACTTAGACTTGACAACGTATGACGGATCTCTCGAAAAGTGCCTTGTCCCCGAACAGGTTCCGTAGCCCCTGTATTTGTCACCATTGTTGTGTTGCAGGTTGTCAGTCGTTTGAGGAGCCTCTCTACCTCTCCCTTCTGCTGCATTGTCTGTCCTCGCCCGGCCCTCTGGCTGTCTAGGTGTCCCTGTCTCCCCACAATGAGGAGGGCTCCGACGGTCGTTTGTTCCCCTAAGTGGGGCCAGTGTTGGGCCCTTAGAGAGGGGTGAGAAATGGAGAGGAGCTGGCAGAGGAGGTGTGGGGAGAGAGAGAGAGAGCGAGAGAAAGAGAGAGAGAAAGAGAAAGAGAAAGAGAGAGAGAGAGAGAGAGAGAGAGAGAGAGAGAGAGAGAGAAAGAGAGAGAGAATAAGAGAAAGAGAAGGAGAGAGAGAGGGTGGAAAATGGAGATGGGTAAGGTGAGACAGGGTGAGAAGGTATACGGACAAGGGGAAGGGGGTGCAGGAGACATGGAGAAAGGGAGGGAGATCTAGTGTAGAGTGCATATGGGAGGCGATGAGGAGGGGAGAGGAGGGAGAGGAGGGAGAGGAGGGAGAGGAGGGAGAGGAGGGAGAGGAGGGAGAGGAGGGAGAGGATACTGTGCTGGAGGCAGGTACATCTGCACTCTCTCCAAACACATTCACTGAGATGTCTGGGGTCTCTTTATCACAGCAGCCCTTAATGGCAGATTTATGACCTCTCTCTCTCCCTCGATGTGTGCGGGTGTGTGTGTCCATGACATTTGTGTATGTCTGTATGTCTATCTATCGTGTTTGTTTACATCTGTGTGCGTTGTGTTCTTTATTTGGTCTTTGAGAGAATGATCGAGGAGAAATCTTGAGAGCACGTTCGCAAAAGTTGCTCGCACACGGCCGCCATCTTGCATTCCATTTCTATCTTCCTCCCAGATCCCAGCTATATTTCATTCCTGCTCTACTTCATCCCTCCTCGCTCCGCTCCTTCAGTATCTCATCCTCTTGCTCTTTTTTGAGTGAGTTTGGCCCGCTCTCCCCAGCTCTTAGTCCCAGGCTGAAAGCCCTCTCAGGGATACTGGTGTAAATCACAGCCCCTGTCTGGGGAGATTTCCTGGGGCCTGACAGACTCCACAAAGCCTGCAGGGAGAGGGGCAAATGTTGAAAGTGCACAAACGCGGGCGCGCTCGCACACGGTGCACAGGTCCCCGCAAAACAGACTAGAGACACGCGCGCGCAACCACAACAAAGACAGAAGGCCTGGGGCTTGTTTGGATACTCCTGTGAAAACAAACAGGAAATGCTCTGTCCTGTCTGGTCTGCAGTATGGGAAACCTGGTGTGTGTAAGAGTGTGTGTGGCTATGTGTGACTATGTAGGGGTCCTTACAGCCCCCCCCCTCCCTCTAAGCTTTTGTTACAGGTTGTCCAGACGAGCTTGTTCTTTCTCCACCCCTCCACCCATCTCCACAGCATGTCTTTCTTTCTTTCTTTCTTCCCTGACTTTATTGCACTTGATTCTAAACGCGTCCATTCCTGAGATGGCCACGATAGCAGCTGAAGCTAAATTGCCGCGTCATAAAGCAACAGCAATGCAGCTCTCAGGGTGGGACTCCTGCTAAGAAAGGGTGTGAGGTGACTCGGTCTAAAGGAAAAAAGACTAATGGTTTCCATTTTTTGAAACAGTTTACTTAATTATAAAGCCTTTTTTTCACATAAAAAGATTTCACGTTGTCTTGCCATTTTGGTCTGACCTATAACTCAATTGTACACGCCTAACTGTCAAGCAGGTAATCAAATGTGCGTGTTTCTTTTTAACTCCAATGAGAAGAAAATCATGTTTGGTTCCATCTCGCTGGCCAATGCTTATTTTGAACACTACTAATTACTCAGTAGTGACAGCATAGTTACAGTGATGTTTTTGATTTACAGCGGCGTCATATATTCTGTGACTCTCTCTTCCTGTCAGATGACTGATGACAGATAAACGAGCTTGGAGCTATAATTGGCCTTCCTGTTGGTGTCCTCATCTGACAACAGCTGCACCTCCCCCCTGCCTCCTCCAGAGGGCGACCTGGTGGAGTGGACCTGGGTCTGCCAATGAAGAGGGCACCAACCACGAGGAAGAGAGAGAGAGGCATGACGTGGACAAAGGAGGAACGAGAGCGGGAGAAAGAGAGCGAATGAGACGCCTTGTTCCTCCAGGGCTATTGCATCAGAACAGGTGGTTGTGGAAGGAGCCAGCTGACTGTTATTGCTCCAGCACTCTGACGCAACCTCGCACGCTGCCAAGCCCACCTCAAGAAAGATCCCATTGTCAATACACCTCTGACCCAGCCAACACAATGAGATGGGGGAAAGTCCCACCCTGGCTACCCAGGCCAAGTCCTGTCTCTGCTCCCCCTCTGCCCTCCCCCTTCTATCAAAGACGGGCTGTTTTTGTTGTGATGAGAAAATGACTGTGGGAGAGAGGAATCTGGAGGGCTGGCAGGAGCGTGTCAAGGCCAGCAGGCTGCTGGCAGTGTCCCCAGTCGGATCATCCCTAAGGGGTGTGCCGCAGACGCCCCTGCCCCCCAGCTACCTGCCTTACCCCCCTGACGGATGATCCCACTGACAGCAGGACGCGGCAAACCTGCAATTGTGCGATGCCGTGATCCGTCAATGTCCGCTGTGCTTTTGGCTCTCACAAACCACATACAAACACACGCTCACACACAGGCACACACACACACCGCAGTCTGCAGGCATTATTGGAATCAGCCCCAGATACGCCTCTTCATTCCACAGGAATACCGTGGATACCTGTCGCAGGTGTTGCTTGGGAGATGGTGGGAGTACCCCTCTTCTTTTCTCAGTGATGTTTATTCCTCCCTGTCTCTGAATGGCTGCTAACTGTAGGATTTGTCTCTCAGTGAGATTGTTGTTTTTTCCCACCAGTTCGGAACATAAGAAACTGTCATTTAGTTGATATAAGTTTTGGGTGACATTCAAGGAATGATCCCCCTTTTGATGGGCCTGCTCAACTAACTATCAACAAACATTCAGATCATTGCAAACATTATGATCTAAACTCAGCCTTAACACTAACCAATGGCTAAATTACTGTGTGTGTGATGAGTGTCTACAGAGCAGCATTCTTCAGTGACAATCATGTGTTGTTGCAGTTCCTTATATCTACCACCAGGTGTCACCTCACTCACAAAGAGAACACAGCTGCCCCGGACTTTGTTTTACGCTTTTGTGGCAGAGTGTGTGGATCACGGCAAAATGAAATGGAGAAAAGAGGACGTAAATGTGTTCGGTGGCGTGCAGAGCTTAATGAAGTAGGCATTGCCAGTCCATTAAGGACAAAGAAGCTGTGAAAAGGCTTCGAAAGATGACACAAACAGGGATACAAAAATATTAATGGCGGTCGTGGTGTGAGTGTTTGTGTGCATATCAAGCACTCGGTGAAAAGCTGCACGCTCATTGACAGGAAGCAGATTTATCTGCCATGCAACTGGCTTTTTATGGTCAACTACTTCCTCACTGCCGAGCTACAGCGTGTAGTAATGCCAGAGATTCTTTAAATGGCTTTGGTAATGCGACATGTAAGGAATGAGATTTGATAGGAGCTTCAGTTCCATTCATCATATTTAAGGCCTAGAGTAATGACTTCGCGTCGGTCATGTCTTCTTACTGGTGTGTGCAAAATTGGGGGAGAGACAAATGGAGTTCCACACTTTTATACCTGAATCCTTCCGGCCGTTGAAGTCACTCTCACAAATGTCAATACTAAGCCTACCTGGTGTGAAGTCATGGTTTGTGTTAGACTATTGCTAACCTAGTGCTAGCCCAGTGTGGGTCTAGAATTGGTCTAGTGTTTGCTTCGTGTTGGTCTGGTGTGGCCTAGCCTTAGCGACCCCCTTTAGTGTAGACTCCTGTGGAAATTAGAAAACAATCAGCTGTCTTTACTTCCTTTGTGAGAACTAACGATCGGGGGGCTGCTCATGGCGATAAAGGCCTGCTGCAAAATAATTAATTGTTTTAATCAATCAACTGTTCAATTTCATAGCCATCAAGCTCAGCCCAGGTCCATGTGTGTATCCTCTCCCCTCGTCTGCAGGATGGGGCTGAAGAATGCTGCCATGTGATTTATGTGTCCCGCATGGGCTGCATACATACACAGATCCTACACATGCACACACACACACACACACACACAGATTTGTTTAACTATCCTAGTGAGGACCAAAAATTCAGTCATTCCTAACCTCTAGTCCTCATCTCTTAATTCCAACGCTAACTTTAACCCTCACCCTAGCCCCCCGTAAAACTATTAGAAATAGCACTTGGGAGTTCAGGGGCCCAACAAAATGGCCCCACAAGGTCAAATCATTTTTGTTTACTACCGTTCTGATCCCCACAAGTGTAGTAAAAGTAGACCACACACATCGGCCTATTTCTCTCTCTCTCTCACTCACCCACTCACCAGGAGTTGGTCACACATGCCTGGAGCCGCAGGAGGCAAAGGGGAGCATCACGCGAGGATGCAGAGTGTGAACCCAGAGGGAACTCTTCACCGTATGCTAAACATGCCTGTGACACACACAGCTAAACATAGCCGCTACACTAAGCAGAGACAGACACCAGAAGACTAACGGCTCTAACCTGCACGCAACTCATCTATATGTGCATGAACACACTCTTCCAAGCGAGCAAACACACTGAGCACTGAGCACTGAGCATCACCCTCAGTGCATATTTCATCTCATGTGACACACAGACACACACAGGTCCACACACTATTGCACCCGTACACACGTATACGCACATGTGTACATACATACAGATAAACACACGTGCGCGCACACACACACACATCCATGCAGAGGCAAATGCAGGGGCTTGTTGTTAGCGTGTTGTTGCTGCGCTGTGACTTGTGGGCCTGTCTGCAGGGCTGATCGATGGCCTCTTACTGCTTCCACAGGATTATCGGTCGAGTTCACCAGGAGGGGAAGGCAATTCATCAGAGCCCGGCGAGAGAGAGAGAGAGAGAGAGAGAGAGAGAGAGGGAGAGAGAGAGAGAGAGGGAGAGAGAGAAAGACAGAAAGAGAGGGGGCTGGGAGGGGTAGCGCAAGGAAGAAAAAGAGAGAGGGAAAGAGAGAGAGAGAGGAATATGAGAGGCAAGGGGGGACATTAATAGGTGGAGGGGTGGAAGGAGTGGGAGAGGAACTGAAAGGAGGGAGAGAGGTGAAGGACGAGATGGGCAGAGAGAGAAAGGGAGAGAGGGAGAGTGAGAGAAGGGAAGGAGGCAGGGAGCAAGAGAAAGTGAAAAGAGGAGAGGCGGATGGGACACGAGTGGAGAGAAAAGATGGGAGAAAGGAAAGAAGAGAGAGAAAGAGAGAGATGGAACGGATAGGTCCCCGGGTAGATATTGATGTATGTAGCATTCCTGAGAAACGCAAAAAGAGATGAAGAGATAGAGAGGAAGAAGAGTGGGGAAGAGGGAACATCTACAGATAAGAAGATGGAGAGTGACAGGCCACCCTGAACATGAACTCTCTCCACACAGGAAACATACCATCACACCATCACCCCCCCCTGAACCCCACAAGAGGGCTATTCCACAACTTACACTGTTGGAGGTGCATTGGTGATACCGGCACATTTAAGTATTATTCCAGGAATTACCCTGTGTACCTACTGGATAAAACGGTGTATAAATCAGCAGCGGTGTCCTTCTAGAATGGGCATGCAGATATCAACCTGGTGCACCTGTGCAGTTTCCCAGGAGTGCCTGCTGCAGTTCTAAACAATATATCCCCCAGGTGTATGTTTGTGTGTTCCCATTTCATGACGGATGCTTCAGCATGACCAAAGGCTTTAGGGTAGTGAAAATACCAAAAGAGGAAAATAATAGATATGCTTTAAATAGATGTGCTTTATATAGTTGACTAGGTGGAGGTTCTGGATCCAGGCCAGTTTGAACACGCCGGCATTAGCATGGAGGATGACTGACTGAAGAGAGGGACACAGGGACACAGGGACAAGCAAGCTGGCAAGAAGACAGACACACAAGCAGACAGACAAGCAGACGACATGACAATGTCTGACCACTCTGACAGACAAAGACAGAGAGAGACAGAAAGACAGACAGATAAACAGGCAGGTAAACCGGCAGACAATCAGAAAGACAGACAGGCAGGTAGATGGGCAGACAATCAAAAAGACAGACATAAATAAACAAGCAGGTAGACAGGCAGACAATCAGAAACACAGACATACAAATAAACAGGTAGGCAGAAAGACACACAGACACGCACTAAAACACTAATCACATTGTTGAACACTAACAGTAGTGTAGTGCAACATTGATCCCCACAGGTCACGACCTGGTCATTGGGGAGCAGACAGACGAAGGATCCAGACACTTCTCATTGCTCTGTGAACCTACGGGTGTGTCTGTGAGAGTGCACGGTTGGATGTGCCTGTGTGAGTGTTTATGGCTGAGAACGTGTGGATATGACTCCACTGCAGCACCCACTCTTTCACTTGATTCTCCCTCCCTCCCTCCCTCCCTCCCTCCCTCCCTCCCTCCCTCCCTCCCTCCCTCCCTCCCTCCCTCCCTCCCTCCCTCCCTCCCTCCCTCCCTCCCTCACCATTGATGGATGGACAGATCATGTATTTCCAATCTAGCAGGTCTCCTGATGCGGTTAGGGGGTTCGACTGGGCTTGGGGGGGGGGGGGGGGGGGGGGGGGGGGGGGGGGGGAGCTGGTGGGGAAGGGGTGAGGGAGAGGACACGACATCTGGAGAACACACATATGAAAAAGAATGTGTCGGTGAGGACTGCTGCGCCCGTGTGTACAGTGTGTGTGTGTGTGTGTGTGAGAGAGACCTAGAGAGAGCATGAGGTGCCTAAGCAAACACACACGCCTCCCTCTAGGCTACTGTGTAGCTGTCCCTTTGACAGCACCATAACTGTCTGACTGCAGGATTCCCAAGAATCAGCCTCAGAATTTAGAAATTGATGAATTGAAATTTGGGTCACAGATGTTGTTGTAGCTGAGGACCATTCACATAATTGCTTTGATGTGAAGCAGAGTTTGCTCCACATAGCTACTGTACATAGCGATGTGAATGAAGATGGATGTTGAGGATGACTGTTGCCCTTTGCAGGGACAGACCTCGTTTCAAAGTGTTGTTGGACAGATTTGCCACTAGGGGGTACTGTTAGCCTCACGGTGATCCAGCGAGAAACAGCGAGGAGCTCCTCTATTGCATTATACAGTAGGCTATTCAGTGGTTTATTGACAGCCTTACAAATAATTAATGGTTTTACAACCTCTACCGTGACCACTCCTTGGTTATCTTAAGCGATTCATTTGAAACCATATTTTACTGAGCTAAACGCTAATTGCTTTAAATTTTGTTGAGATCAAAATGCAAACTGTAATTGATTGGTTTTCTTTCATCTCCAGACACCGAGGAGACTCTTGAAAACAAAGGTATTCAAGGTGAAAAGTTGAGTTGTACCCTAAACTGTCTGACCTTCAGGAGGCAGACAGGTCAGGAGTCCACGGGCTTGACCTCCTTGACCGTCTCTTCTCTGATAAGCACGAGCAGAAAACCACTTTCACACACAAACCTTTACTTTCTTCAACCGCTTCCACTTATATCCACAGATAAACACATGGAAGAAAGGTTTATTGGTCAAGCAATGTGGCACAAACATATACTCTGAACCCCCCTTCCTCCACACACAGGCACCGACACACACAAACACAAGGAAAATACTCAGTAAAACAATCAATAAACAAAACACTGGAAGTGATAGAGAATCAGTCTTCCTGCTTCCTCCTCAAGACCCCCCCCCCCCCCCCCCCCCCAGCCACACACACCCTGTGATGTTATACATCAAACCATCCTCCTCAGAAGCGACTCAAGTAGAATCCCTCCATTTTGGTCTCCAGTAATAAAATAAAATAAATAACAAGCAGCCATTTTGTACTGAAGAAATCCCTTCCCAGATACTATCAAATTAAGTCTCATCTTCTCATTTTCTCATCTCTTCTCTTCGATCTGTGTGGTGCAACTCCTTCTTTTTTCATTCTCTCCCCTGTCATCCCTCACTGTCCCCTGGCAGCTCCCAGCCGTTGACCTACGACCCCCGAGACGGTTCACCAGAGGGTCAGGAGCCGGGTGGGGGAGAGTGGGTGTGTTGGGGTGAGCAGACTGGGCTTGTGTGCTGTTGGGGGATGCCAGCTTCCTCCTCCTCCTTCTAGGTCCTATGGATACGGCTGCCGCTCCCATGGCAACTGGACTGGACAAGACAGAGCAGAGCAGATCAGGACAGAGCAGGGTAGAGCAAAGGAGATCAGGACAGAGCAGGGTAGAGCAGAGTAGACCAGGACAGAGCAGGGTAGAGCAAAGCAGATCAGGACAGAGCAGGGTAGAGCAGAGTAGACCAGGACAGAGCAGGGTAGAGCACAACACGGCAGCCAGAACAGGGTCGAAGAGAGCAAGGCGAGGTGCAGAACAACAGGGCAGGGCAGGGCTGAGCATGCTGGAGGAGATCTGGACACAGCACAGCGTAAGAGACTGTGAAGAAGGCTGAGGAGGTTTAACTTTGTAGATGTCACGATGTTTCACCCTCACCTCTCAGATGTGCTCTATCTTTACTGAGAGTGTGGCTTCCTCTCTACCCTTCCACAGACCACACACCAGCTTGTTACAGCACAGAGAACACATCATTTGTATTATAGCGTTTATGTAATCTTTGGTTTGGAGTCGTCCTTGATATGAATCAGTCTGGGTTTACACTTACTATCCAAGAAATAAGGCAGTAAATCATCTGAACTGTAACTTGGACAGAGGAAGCCTGTGCTGTAAAAACAACCACAACTTCCAAAGTTCTAAAAGATATTGTTTGATGGATGCTACTTCTTCATCTAATTGCATCGTTTAAATGTACAAGGCAATCGTGCGGAAGAGCCTTAGGATGTGTAAAGCAACCTTTTGACACAAGTCAAACAAACTATGATATCTTTTACAATAGTTGTTTGGACAAGTATTTATATAACCGATTTCAGAAATGTTGCGGGCGTCCAAAATGATGAATGATATAAAACTGATATCCAAGGGAATGAAAGAGAAACGCTGAAACATCTCAGGTCATGTAGAGGTGAGAAGGAGAGAGGCAGAAAGGGAGGGATGGAGGGAGAGAAGGAGAGATGGAGAGAGGGGGAGGAAGAGAGGAGAAGGGAGGGATCTCGGTGCAGGTGTTGTAGCTGTGAACTGGCATGCTAGAATGTTGAGCCCGAGGGCTTGGAGCCCAAACCAGGTGGAGTCACACTTCTAAAAAGTGGTTAGAGAAGCTGCAGCTCGCTATTAATTATACGACTCTCTCTCTCCCTCTCTCACTGTCTCCTTTCTGTCTCTTTACGTCTCTCTTTCTCTCTCTCTCTCTCTCTCTCTCTCTCTCTCTCTCTCTCTCTCTCTCTCTCTCTCTCTCTCTCTCTCTATCTTTTGCTTTGTCATTATCTTCTTCTCTTCTTCTCTCTAGTTCTCTATGTCTGTATCTGTCTTTCTCTCTGTCTCTTCTATCTCTCTTACTTCTTCTCTCTTCAAACACATATGATCGATGGGCTTGATGGTGTCTCACAAAACCACAGCCTGTCATGACGAAGGCTTTGATGTTGGATAACTTGAATATCCTGCTTTGATGATCTTTTTGGAAAGTAGATGAATTAGTTCAGTCATTTTAACGTCATGTGACAGCCCTCCTTAGACAAATACAAGCCTCTTTCACTGAGGATAGTTTCGTATTCCGTTTTTTTTTCTGGAGCGCTACTTTTAGAAATGTTGCCAGTCCACTTAGGCAAGAAAGCTTATCTCAAGTGTTTCAAGAGGGTCTTATCACCACTTCTGGTCTTTGTATGAAAGGTCTGAGCATGTCCTGTTAACCCCCACACACTCAGGTACACATATACACACAAATATGTGGACACACACAGATGCCAAAACAAGCACCCACCCCCACACACTCTCACATCAAAATACGGACTTATCCTGTATTGCATGTTTGATGACTTGTTTCCATAACATGTAATTGCAGAAAGTCAACAAACTACTTTGTTTGACACGTATTAAATCCTGCTTTGCCGATACCCGTAGACCTATATTTGTGTGTTTATGTAAACTCTACTTGAACTCAATGTGATGTGTTACTATTATTGGACAAACTCCAGTGGCATGGCTCCAAACAGCTCCAATGTTCTAACAATAGGGTTGAACTGAGACTAAGACATCCCCATGCTGTTCCCATACTCCACCAATAGGTGGAGCTCCATACACAAAACACAGTTGAGGAAGGAAGCAATTGGTCATGTGCATAGGAGCAGAGGGATGAGGTAAGTGCCTCAATGTCATGTAGAGGTTGATCAAGTGTTTGGGATGAAAAAAATCATCAAGAAGTCCAATTCAATTGAAGGATTCTTCCAGACATGATACAGTGAACAAGCCAAAATAAGACTTCTTTGCAAACCAGCTGAAAATCTCAGTTTGGAATGTTAGTGTTCAGTTTTAAATGTCAATGCCACCTTTCAAACGCAAACGTGTCCTACTCTGAAAGCCAAAGACAAACGGAACACTCCAAGCAGGCCTGACAAACAAACAGCCGCTTTTTGAGCTCAGCGAGATGAATCGCAGAATGATGCTGATTCCATTACCTAGCCGCACACTGCTTATCTTATCACATCAATTGATCAGACTAGTAAATGACTTTGCTATAGAGGAGCACTGCTCTTCAAATGCATTATGACCCAACTCACCCTTTTTTATCGATTGGGCCAGGAGTGTGTGATGAATGTGTCTTCTGTCTTCTGAGATGTGTGTGTAGTTGGGGGTTGTGACACTGTTTGATGGTGCCAGGTGGAGATGGAGATGTTAGGAGATGTGAACAACCCACAGGAATGCAGACCACCTTGATCCTCCTTGAACTTCGTGCATGCTAATGCTAAATGCTCTTGTTTTGGGTTCAAACAGTGTTGGGTGCGGAGGGTCTCTTGCGAAGGTCATTTACATGTTTTTAATCAGGGGCGTTGGAAGGCATCGTGCATAAATGAGCGACACAGCTTATTTGCACACTGTCTCATGGGAGAGGGCATCACCAGCAGTCTGAAGTTGCAGCATGGCAGGACAGTTGGGAGGAGTTGCTGACTCGGTACATCAGTGTGGAAGGGTGCCCTTCAGATGGCGTCAACATCCTCCAATCACCTCACCCCTTTGGAAACACACACACACACCACTGTCATCCCCTACTCACACACACACACTTCACACATGCCCACAACACACACACTTCACACACACCACACACACTCCCCCCCCCCCCCCCCCCCCCCCGCCCCTTACACACTGATCCCCCAACGCACACAGACACGCACTCACCTCAGAATTGGGTCCAAAGGTAGTTAGATCAGCAAAACAAATGAGTCAATGAGGTGGTGTTTCCAAGAAGGCATCCCTGGAGAGCCATCCATCTCCATGGTGACTGGCAGTCTGTCGATGAGCGCCAGGACAGTAATGCAGTGGCATTTGGAGGGCAGCCTCTGTGCACGCGTGTGTGTGTGTGTGCCTACGTGTCCACGTGTGTGTATTTACTTTTGACAGACTGAGGTCAGTCTTGTCAGTGTGGGGGGCTCTAGGGAGAGGACAAATGATCAGACAGATACTGTAGCACCTGGCTGCTTATGTTGGACGCTTTTAGAAAATAGTTCTCAAGAACAATTATAGAGGTTTCTGTTGCCTGTGAGAGATCCTACTGCAAAAGCCTGTTAGTTTTGGATTCTATTTTTAAGCTTTGAGCCATGTTTCTTAGATACAAGCTAAAAACATCCAGATGTTGTATTAGTCACTAACAAAAATCCCCAAAGGAAATGTAGAGTGTAAAACATTGGTTCTCTTGTTTGTTTGGATATAGCCTCCAAAGTTGTCAATTAAAGTGTTTATCCATCCAGTCTTTTACACAATAACCATTATTACCATCTCAATCTGGAGACCCACAAAGAACGGAAAGAGGCTAGCTAAAGGCTAAAGCTAAAGTCTAATGTAACTGGTAATGCTTTCTTTGCACCGAGAAAGTGGCCCTTAGGCCAGGCAATATGACCTGAGAGAGCAAGAGAGCGAGAGAGCGAAGCGAGCGAGAGAGCGAGCGAGAAAGAGAGAGAAGAAAGCCAGACACCGTTAAGGCAGTAGCAGGTCTGTCTGCAGGCCCGCGTCACAGAGACCCATTGTCGTTAATGCCTCTCATTGAGTTAGTTCAGTAATGAGAGGAGTGGATGGAGACTGCCAGGCAGACACAGGAATAGATATGCCCCCACAGAAGGTAAGGCCTGCTGGTTGATGGGGACTTGGTTCAGTATCTGCCTACAGTGTTCACTTGTATTCGTGTGTATGCACGGCATTTCTGTTAACACACGCAAGACACAGCTGTCAAACAACCATCGCATGCCATCCCTTGTTGTTCCTAACAACAGCGTCCGGGTCAAACCTGTTACATTAACACATCGTGTCGGGGTCCCCGGGGCGCCGACGGACGGACGTCGAGCGGTGAGTAATCGCCCTGTGAGTACGCGCGCGCTGGCCATTGATTTTTTTCTGCTCCCTACCCTGGCTCCCAGCTCCCCCAATTAACTTCCTTCCTGCTCTCCAGCCTGTTGCGAGCAAGTCCCCATGCTGTCAGAGGGGAGTCTGGAGACTGGGGCCTCGCCGAGCTGTTTGTTTACTCAACTAATTGCTCCTGTTGTTTCCTTTCATTAGCCGGGGCTCAGACATATAGGAGGCTGTCTCGCCGTCAACTAAGTGCTCTTACACGTCAAGGCTTGTGCTGTGCAGAACTGTAAATATTGGAGATGTGCTGCCCTGTTCTGGCATATGGCTGTAGACTTGGAGGAATGGGCCAATATATTGTGTGGTTGCAAATATGTAAACTAGTTTTTTTTATTTTTCTTACTAATGTTCTGCAGGCCCTCATGGAGTTGTTCAGTTCTGTTGTTCAGTTGTTTCTGAGGTAAATATGGACCAACCAGAATGTACACAGGGTTCTTGTTTAGTAATGAATGGGCGCAGGAGATCTGTTCCTTCTCAGTGGTACCTGACCCTTGGTCCCGACCCTTACGGGCCAGGGTGTGTGTGTGTGTGGAGGTGTGTGTGAATTACACATCAGGGGGCTGGTGTGCACGCAGTGTGAAGTATTAATGTGTGGTTGTATTGGTGTTTGTGTCTGCAGTGCCCCCTTCCTGCCCCCCCCCCCCCCTCTCCCCCTCCCCCACAGAAACCGGCAGCATCACAGCACACACATCCTCCTTAATGACTGCCATTCCTCTCCGTGCCACGTTATTAATTAGCTCAATGATCCTTGCCGATGGGAGCTGCACCACGGATTAGAGCCCCCAAGCACCCGCACCCCTGGCCAGGCCTGCCTCTCCGCAAAGGTGTGGGGAGGGGTGGGGGTTACGCTGCTGTGTTTGTGTGTTTGGGGGAGCGTGGTAGCATGCGTGTGTGTGTAGGTTTGTTTGTGAAAGGGGGGTTGGGGGGGGAGCGGTCTGTGAATGGGGGGGATTGGAGACCCTTGGAATAAACCATGTGACCAGGAGAGAGGGGTGGGTGCCACCTGGCCCACCGCGGCGCCGCGAGTGTTCAGCTCCCCAGCGGACCACAAATCCACCGTGCTCAGCATGCTGCAAGATTCATGGACAGCCCGTGCCCAAACCGTGGTGTTGGCTGCTGTTATGTATTGAGCTAATGTGCATTATACATTGAACAATCCATCTCAAGAAAAGAGACTCCAGTTTTTGGTCTGCTCGGTCTTCCTCTCACTGGTTATAATTGCATAAGTACTTTTCCTTGTGTCTCCTTCAACCCCCCCTGCACGTACCACACACACCAACCCCCCCCCCCCCCACACACACACACACACACCACCCCCTCCACCACCCCTCCAAAAAGAACCTAACTGTTCATCAAGAGCTTCATCAGTGTGCCGTGCACATTTACATTCATATTATTTGTCAGAAACGGGAGAAAGGGGGGATGAACAAAGGAAGAGAGGCTCTCCAGATGCCTCGCCGCTCCGCTGAGTAAATGAACATAAATGTCTCTGTCAGCCTGGAATGAAGAGCGAGTGAGCAGCGGTGCCTCTACAGGACGGCGGGAGGACACGTGGAGGAGACCTGCAGCCACGGCGCTTCTGCCTCCTAAACGGATTACAAAGTGGTCCTCGCGCTTCTGTCTTTTCCGGTCGACCTCAAGCTAAGCCGGAACTGTGTTTTTGTGTGCGGCGAGCACGTCCATCGATGACACTCGAAAAATATTCCCCCCCGTGTCACCACAAACAGCCTTTTCATTGTCTCTACGCTCTCACGTTCCAACCCTGTCTCGCCTAAACTGGCCGACAATTGACTGTTTCCCATTTTCAAAGGTTGTCTTCTTCTCCATCCTCCATTCACACCTACCAGTCTTCAGCCAGTACCAGACATTCATGCAGACACATGGATCGTTGACAGGGAGTATGGTGTTACTGCCTATGAAGCTGTATCTGTGAGGAGAATGGTATGCATGCAGGGACAGATGGATATTGCGGGCACGCTGGCAGCAGCGCCATGGGGGACAGGGGGCTGGCGTGCTCTGTGTGATTATTGACTGCCTGACCCATCGATGACCCCGGCGGTGCGCGAGTAAAGGGCAGGGAGTTAACGCACGGCGGCGCTAGCCTGTCACGCCCGTCAATATCCTGATAGATGAGGCTGGCAGTTATTAAAGCAGAATTAGAACGGGGAAGGGTGGGGGGAGGCAGGAGGGGAGGAGGGAAGGAGGGGAGGAGGGGGGAGGAGGGGAGGGAGGGATTAATGATGGCGCAAATGGCAACGTGGGGTGGAGGGACCAGGGAGCCGGATGGCATGGCGGCATCAGTGTCATCAGTCTCTATTACCCTCTGGGGATCGGAGGGGTGGGGGGGGTTCTGGGAGGGGAGGGAAAGTGGTGGTGGAGGGGGGAGACAGGGAGCGGTCAGAGCCACGCCCACACCCACACCTCAGTACCTCCTCATCCCGCTTGCTGGACACGCGCCGGCTCACACAACCACACACACACATACCGGTGCGCATACACACCTCTGCCCCCACCCCCCCCACCCCCCCCTTTCCTCCCAGCCCTCTCTTAGACTCCCCCATCTCTCCAGGCTTCACTGCTCCACCCATTCACCTCCCTCCCCTCTCTCTTTATCTATCTCTCTCTCTTTCTTCTTTTTCTCATCCTCCATTTTCCCTCTCACAGAGGAGGTGGAGAACCCCCACCACCATCAATCATGGTGAAGTCCCGGAGCACAGCGGCACACTCAGGGCAGCGAGCAGGAGAGGTTGGGGAGGGAGCGGAGATGTGGTGGGGGAGGGCACTCTGGGTTCACTGCACAGTCAAAGAGCAGGCAGAGACAGGGGGTGGGTACGGGGGTAGGGGGCGGGGGCGAGCTCATGCCAGTGGGTGAAACCCCCTCGAGGCTCAGTCCCCCGGCCAGGGAGAAGGAACATCAGCTGCATGCTGATGTGACTGGAACATTCCGCTATTGATATTCTCCCCCTGCACTACCTGCCAGCCTGCCATCGAGCCAAGCTCCTTTTTTCCTAATTAGTGCTTTATTTATTGATACCCCCAGTTAATGTCTCTCCTAATTTCGCTGTGGTTCTGTCTCCATTACCCGGGGAGATTCATTTGCCGCAGTGTGGCGGAGTAGCGCCTGAGCGAGCGTGCAGGAGGGCACCTCCTGGAAGAGACTCTTCCCAAATACTGCAACTGGCCCCCCTGCTCCAAGCCCCCCCCCACCCACCCTCCTAAACTGACGCCCACTCCCTCTGTTGACATTACCCCAGGACAGAGTGAAATCGATGGTTTGAAATCTGCATTGCCATTTCGTACTTTTGACTTTGGGTCCACTGAGTGGAAATGATTAATGCCCATTAGTCAGATTTTTTTCCAGAAACATTACATTTATAATATTTATAATTACAATTTGCTGAATTGTAGTTTACGCACACTGTGTTTTTATTTGACGAGTTGGCCAAAAATGTACCCAAAATGAATGTCGATTTCACATAGATTCAAATTTATTATCTTTGGTCATATCTTTGCCCACCGGGAAGTAATTACAGTGTATCAATAGCAGCCAATTAAATTGGTACAGTACACCTATATGCATCATACACAGACACATAGGCCTATATGTGAACTCTACCTGTCAATAGGACCTCACACACTCATCCCTCTCCTCCCTGCACACTGAGTGAGTGAGGCGCAACGACAGCCCCCCCAGCCCTCATCTCCCTCCCTCCCTGCTGCTCCAAGCCCAGGTGCTGGTCTCACCATCATCACGCTGCTCATGGATCACAATCACACCTCTGATGCAGCTCTGCTACGTAGCCTCTCTCTCTCTCTCTCTCTCTCTCTCTCTCTCTCCTCTCTCTCTCTCTCTCTCTCTCTGTCTCTCTCTCTCTCTCTCTCTCTCTCTCTCTCTCTCTCTCTCTCTCTCTCTCTCTCTCTGTCTCTCTCTCTCTCTCTGTCTCTCTCTCTCTCTCTGTCTCTCTCTCTCTCTCTCTCTGTCTCTCTCTCTCTCTCTCTCTCTCTCTCTCTCTCTCTCTCTCTCTCTCTCTCTCTCTCTCTCTCTCTCTCTCTCTGTCTCTCTCTCTCTCTGTCTCTCTCTCTCTCTCTCTCTCTCTCTCTCTGTCTCTCTCTCTCTCTCTCTCTCTCTCTCTCTCTCTCTCTCGCTCTGCCCCCCAGGGCTCTTTCTGAGCCCATCCCTGTCTGCAGCTGCCCTCCACATCAAAGTTTGATTGTCGTTTTTCGATGACAATTAGATGTCTGGTCTTTGTACGCTTAAGGCGACAAGGACAGAATATTTTACCGACTTTCCCAAATGTGTCTGAGAGTGTGTCTAAAAGTCTGAACGCAGACATAGAAACTAGATGGGCTGGTTGCGTTGCTCATTTACACCATGCTAATTGAGTAGATGTGGATACGATTATGAGACTAGTCAATTGGATGCTCCTTAATTTCACATTTTCTAAAGCTTGGCAAATGAGACACTATGTGCTGCGCTAGCGCAATCCAATGGATTACCTAATTACAGCGTTACACATGTGCATCGTATGCCTCTATTCACGGCCGTGCGCGCGCTCGTGTGTGTGTGCGCGTGTGTGTGTGTGCGTGTGTGAGCCTGTATGCATATATGTGTATATTTGTGTATGTGCCTCTCACAGGTGATCAGTCAAGGCCATCCTCTATCCGAGCCCCCCTCATTAGGACTCCCTATCTCCTCTGAACACCTGCAGCCCCTCTGCACACCACCTCCAGCCCGCCGGACCCCCCGGCCCCCCAGACACTCCCCCTCTTTGTCCCCGTGTAAGCAGAGGCCTGCCCATCACATCAATCTGCAGACACTGTTTATATTTATGTACAGGCGAGAGGGGAGAGAAAGGGCCTCGTCGTTCTGTTGGGTTTATTGACTAAGCATTAAGCGGACATTATCAGGCCATAGCCCCGTTATTTATGAGGGGGTGATAAAGGCTGCTGGACTGAGTTATGTGAGAAGCAGGCTCTGGATGAAAGGCCCTCATACGCTACTGATACCCCACGCCGGCCTCTTTCCGGCTGGGTAAGAGAGAGGCTCGGCTTGGTGGCGGTGGGGACCAGGGCTAAGTAGCGTTGAAACGCTCCAGGATTTACAGTCAGTAAATTCATGCTTGCCATAGGTCAAACGATGTGGCTGTTTATCTGGGTTTCATTGTGGCTGTCCGCGTGGCGCTGCGCTGCAGGTGGTGAGATTTTCATGTTTAGCCCTTCCAGGCGTTTGGAGCATCGAGGAGCGGACAGGATGTCTGCACGTTCTGAATTCCGTTAACCTCTTGAACTCATTCCTGGGATTCTTGAGGGTAACTCAAGCCCGGAGCTTTTTTGCAATGCAACATGCTGATATAAATTATACATGAAATGAAAATTATTCAATATGCGCACATTCATCGCTTCCACTGTCTAAAAATATGCAGGTGGTCTTTGCCCATTTAGTTTGACCTTTTCTCAGAAGCTACAGCAGACCAGGGTCTTCTCCAATATGTGCTTCTTTCACATAGCAAGAGGAGTAGGAGTCTATAGAATGTCCTTCTTCACACCAACAGTCTCACAGTCACACCCAGTCCTCCTGTACACGGTGTGCCAGATAAAGACCTACGGCACCTACTGTTCAACATACTTTCACATATTTTCACTCATATCCTCAACAATCTTCACATTACACGTACTGTACACACCACCCAAAGACATCTTTTTCTGCACTAAACCAGGTCAACAAACAAAAAAGCTATTATGTTGGGCAGCTGCCGCCTGGGAGTGGATAATTACAGTGCGGTGTGGACAGCTTCATTCTAAACAGGTACTAAAAGCATAATCCATCATCCTCACTCTGACACCTCACCCCGCTCACGTGACGCAGGACTTGTGATGGGGGAGGAGAAAGTGTGGGGTGTGGGGGGAGCAGTGGGTGGAGGTTGAGTGGCCGCAAGAGGGAGGGAGCGAGAAGCCTGATTGGCTCCTTCCAGAAGTATTTTTAGAGGTCAGCCAGTAAGCGGAGATGACCCGTCACTGACCTTGTATCACTTGACCCCTGAGGGCCTGAGGGTCACTCTCTCAGATCGGCCTCAGAGCAGGCGGAGGCAGGGTGCGAGAGAGGGAAGGGAAGATGAATGACATGAAGGGAAGGAAGAGGATGAGAAGAATGGTGCAATGGGTGAGGGGAGGCAGGCAGAGAGGGGTGGGTAAGGGGGCGATGGGAGGGCTAAAAATAAAAAAATAAAACAGTAGGCGTGAGGTTTTGATTGAGCACCTGGGGTTCCCTTTTTGCATAAAACGTCGGGTGAAAAGATTTGTTTTGATAGAATCAAGGCCGGCGGCTACAGTCCATTTCACTCCACCCCCTCAGGTCCATACGAACTTTAGCCCACCTCTGCTCGTTCCGTTTCAGCTGGTCCGAGCATCATTTTTGTCTTATTAGTACATAACAATTTGAGCACGGAAATTGTAAAAAAAAAAAAGACATTTTTTAAAAATGTATATATATATATATATATATATATATATATATATATATATATATATATATATATATATATATATATATACAAAGAAGACGAATGGTGACATTAGGTAGCAACCTTAAATCATATGCTCCAAATGCATCTTTCTTTATTAACGTCCGTTTCAACATTTGGTGTTTTTTAAAGCCTCCAGTGAAGTATTCCAGCTCTTAGGGCGTGATAGTTTAGGTATCAATCCTGCCTCCCCTGAGAAAGGATAGGCAAGATGCTGTCTGACACGGCCTTGATTGAGAAAAGTTCATGAACTGAGCTTCTATTCAGCACAGATCGCTGATTGACGGATGAAACACAAAGACGTATCTGAAAGACAGACAGCGTCCTCAAACCCCACCCAGCCCTTCTCGTCCTCTCTCTCTTTCCTCTCTCTCCCCGCCGCCCCGCCACCCCGCCCCATCTCCCCTGCTCCCCCTCTCTTCCCTCTCCATATGTCTGCGAGCCCATCACTATGGCAACCTCACCCGGGGCAGTGAAGGAGGAGGAGGGCGGGGATTTCAGACAAATAAGCATCCCATGTCTCGCTTATGTTGGTTTGTTCTGAAATGACAAGATGGAGACATGGAGGTCAAAACGCATGTGCCTGTGTGATTGTGCATTTCTGTAAAAAAAGAAAATATTAGTAGAGAAGTAGAGAAAAAGCATGAGCAAACCCTCAGCATGAGTACATCAGCGGACGATCTCAGCCGTACCATTAGGAAGGTGGCTCTCCTGTTGTGTTGCAGCATCAGCACCCTCAACCTGGATAAACATCGCATCGCCTCCTAGCCTCGCTTTATGCTTGTCTGCAACTTTTGAAAGGGCAAAGCCAAACAGCGTGTGTAAACAGAGATGCAGCATGGAGGTCAGCGTGGCTGCAAACCCCATCTGAGATGAAGAGCCACCTTGGTTTATTCTCCCCACATTGCATGATTTCACTGGAGATATGCATCCCCAACCCGGCATATTGCTTAGCCAAGGATTCCCCAACCACACACACACAGACACACATAACCTGAGCATACAGAATGTCCGAGGAAATTTCTGGGGGAAATGCGCAACCACCTTGACACAGTTTCACCTCTACATTCAACCCCCTAGTCGTCGTTGTCCCCCCCCCCCACACCCTCTTTCTCTCTCTCCACCCCTCTACCTTGTGTTGACTCCCGGGGCCTCCCCCACCCCCTCACCCCCCAAAAAAAAAATCCCTCTCAAGAGCAAATTTTCTCTTGCAGCCAGAAATGCTGAGTGTTGCTGTTTGCTTTGTACACAGAAATTCGCTGAGGCTGTAAGCTGTCCCCAAACATCTGCTCCTTGGAGTGGGGCAGGAGAGGAGAGGCAAGGACTGTGGATCCCTCCACATGTTTTCACCATGTATGAATGTCTTATTGTGTCATGTACAGGTACCTGATGTGTATGTGAAACCTGGTCTGTGTGTGTACGCATGTGTATGAGCGCGTGAGCGAACAATAAATTCTAATCTTTTTCTATTTTCATAGACGCAGCTGGGGTGCATGTAAGTGGTTAGGTGTGTTTGTGTGTACTTGTGTGCTCAATTATTCAAATATATGTTTTGTTTGTGCTTTATTGGTAGCACCTAAAGATACAGAGCCTAATTTGCATAATTGTGTTGCATAAATGCATATTATGGGAACACTCCTACACACACATACTCCATTGTGCACACGCACAAACACACCAACAAATAGAGAGGTGCTCCTCATATACTGTGAGAGGGAATGAGAACCTAAACAAGAGAGAGAAAGAGATTAAGGGAAAGACAAAAGCAAAGAAAGAAAGATCAAAAGAAAGAGAAGGAGCTGTTGATAGATTCAGGAGAAAAGAGTATTCATGTTTAATAATTACCACAAGACAGCAATCAGGCTATCCAAGAGCTTTAAGTTGATCAATTGATTTAATTTCCCAGTGCTCCGGTAAAGATATTGCATGCATAATATGCATTAAGTTAATTCTCGGCTATCTAAGTATTAATTACAATAACCCCAGTATAAAACCCACTTACACATGTTAATGCAAAAGTAATAGAATACATATATCTCTGAGCCATTATGTCTGCTGTATGAGTTATCACACTGCCTCTACTATTAGGCAGTGGAAAGTAGAAACAGATGTGTACATAACTTTATACTGTATTGCTAGATAACGCTGAGAATGCAGAAAGCTGGTCATTGTCTATTTGGGAATTTCCATCAAGAATATAATTGGAATTGGAATCATCACGACTGTCTCCGTATGATGTTAGATTGGAGTCATCCTGTCCCTCTCTTCACAGTCCACTCCTCAACATGATCATTTCCTTGTGGGTCATACTGATGAACCACACTCTTGCTGGACTCTACTCTCTATATATTGTACAATAAACACACTTATATCCAGTAAACATGAGGATTCAACTTCAAATTAGGGAAAGTGAAAGGGAAATAAAAGAGTTCACACCAAAGGAAAAAGGCAAACAACAGTGAGTTTAGCTACCTGTGATATGTAATGTTTCAAACTATTCTATTTGACAGAGCCTATTTCATACCTAGCATTTGCGTTTGCACTGCAGAGCTGTCATTCTTAAGAAGAAGCTGTACATCTTCAGAGTAGAGGAACAGAAGAGTGCAAATTAATCTGACAAAAAGTCACACTTGAATGCCTTTAAACTAAATATCAGTTCCAAACAAACAAGGCACGCCTCCTTTACTTAATTGAAAGGCTTCTGTGAAATTTGCCAAACTTTTAATCTCCACTTGCATGGTAGAAATATCGTTTTTAACACTTATATGACACGGTTAACAGCTAGCTACATTTGAGTGGTTTGCAGCATTTGGATCCAAACTGGAAGTTACCATAGATAGAAACTTATGTTCATGGAAATAGTTTAACAATTTTAATTGATTTTTTAATAGTTAAACTATGAACTAGTACTATCTGAGTTTCAGGCAAAATACTGTATGAAGGCAGCTGTCTCATTGTATTGTTGTCTCATTGTCATTGTATACATAGAATGTAAAAAATCAGCTAGTCTCCATAATGTAGAGGAAGTACATTATTCTGTATGGGAGCTGGTGACCAATGGGGTGGTTTGTGCCCAGTGTGGTCCGCATGACACCTGCTATTATGATGACTATCATTATCATCATCATCGTTATCATCATCATCATCCCTGTTGTCATTATTATAGTAAAATAGGTGAACAATGTGACTTTGTTTGCCAAAGTATGAAACCAGTTAATGGTGTTGTCAGGGATCATAATCTGGTCATTATGCTTTATGGGATTTGCAAGGAGGCAGATCAAATGGTGTGTATTTCAGTAACTGTGTCGAATTAAAATACATTGGCTTCATTGCAATGTTTTTCAATCATCATCCTGATGTAACCAACCCGATCTCTCTGCAAACCATAAACCATAGAGGACAGTGATGTTAAAGTTTTAGTTATAGTAGCATATTTAAAGGATTATGAAGGCATAGCTGAATTAAAATCTTAATTGTAATCTTAAACTTTACATACAAATATCTGTAAATGAAATAGAAAGCACCTATTTAATAAATTGTCACATTGAAAATTATTGTGAATGTGTATGCTTCAGTTAAAACATCCTTAACATGCAGAAATGTTTAAAATGTTTAAACTAATTTGAAGAAATAGTTTACAGCAATTAAAAAGGACTGTAATCCTTACAATGATTTAATTAAAGGACTTCTGTAAATTATGAATTTATAAACGGACACTGTATTCTATAATAGGGAGTACAATTTGATAAGAAAAATATGGAAGGGGGGTCGACTGGTCCAGCCAAATAAAAGCAGGACGAAATATTGTCTTAGACATATCATGAGAACAAAAGTGCTTGGAGTTGGATGTTGGAAAAAAAATACCACAAGACTCTGGGGTCACACAAATTAACGATGCATCTTTCTCTCAAAGAGTCACTGACCGGGTCACTGTTGTCCCAAGGCAAGACACAGGTCAAGAGGTGAGAGGTGAACTCGAGAGGAGCTGCATATATTATTTTGGCCTTGCTTCTGTGCATTTTATCATGTCATATGTCTATTCAATATAAACCAATTTAATTATAAATCTAAACAGCGTAAAAGTTCAAGCTATATTATGTTTAATAATAAAATAGCTATATATACATCATATACTAATACACAGTTAACAGATAACACTTGGTCAGGAATTATTATGAACTACTTTTCGCGTTAGTTTTTTTTTCACTAATCAGTTGCTTGGCTTTGAAATTTCACATAGTCGATATAGGAAATCTATAAGTCATATTTCTTAACATTAATGTTTCGCTTATTGGCCTAAACCACAAATAGATATTTGAATGGAATTCACATGCATTAATAACTCTGTTAGCCTGTTGCACCATCCACAATGTTGTTTGAGATACGAAAGTAAATCTAGCACGGTGACCAATTTTATTGGATGATTTCCAAGAAAACTGGACAATCCCAACAGCATTGTATGTAATGTCGCATGAGTGTTCAAGCAAAAGCATTACAAATTGTGTTATAATTATCTGTTATAAAAGTAGGATTTATGCGTTTCACGACATGAATTCGCAGTTATAGACTAAAGTGGTGTGAAATTTCCCGTGCAGAAATGCGAGTCAAATAGACAGATCAACTTTGATCGATACCCTAAACCCTGCTGTCAATAAATCTATAACTCAATTATCACATTAATTATATGAGAAGGATTTAAACTCGGAAAGTTTAGGAAAGATCGTGGGGAAAACTGTAAAGAGCGGCGCGGAACCTTTAACAATTAATGTGAAGAAATGGCCTATAGCTACATAAACTGCCAATCAGATATGGCCTAGCCCCTATAGCCTACACCTTGCATGAACGGCCGATTTGTGGCATGGTGTTACAATGTGCATTAATGCATAAGTGTTTTGAAACATCTATAACGTTACATTTGTAATTATTCGTCTAGATGTACTGATAATGGCCGGGTTTCCCAGATTCGTTAAGAAGCTCTTAACGCTAAGAGCTTCTAGGAGCGTTCTAAGAGCGTTCTACAGCGTTCTTACAACGCTCTTAGAAGCTCTTAACGAATCTGGGAAACACGGCCAATAACTGAAAGCAAGCGTATAGCCTACTTACGACACTTTACATGTGACTGACAAACATAGCAAGCACATGTGTGTTTAAAATGGTGTATATGACTACATAAAGCAACTACAACCTAATAAGATTTTTACAAAATGTCATCAATCAGTTAAATAGGACAAAAAGTTGAGTAAACTCATGGGCAAATTTGTGTTGTGTGGCCTGATCTAGCCTGCATCACAAAATGTGAAAATGAATAAATCTTGTCATTCATTTCATTGCTAAGGTTATCCAAATAAAGAACTGCATGGTCAAAAAGTGCTTGTGGGCATATTTAATAAATTAATTATTTTTAAGTAGGTCAATATCCAAACAAGAATACGTTAGTAAATAAGAAGACAAATCACACTTGAGGGTGGAATGGCTGCCTTAAAAAAACTATTTTACTTTGCTCTATAGTGCTTTTTCAGAAACGTTGCGCATAGGCTATCCTTATTTTATCATCTGAAAACCTTGAGCTGCGCCTAAAACGTGAATAATTGTAACAGCAGAGGTCATGATGGTACAGCTAGGCTTACGCTCCGATTATTGAATAGCATTTTTTGGTTTTGGCATGAAGTTGGTCTTAAAACATTAATTAAAACAAATACATTCAGTTCATCACTGCATTTGCAAGTCATTGACACTATTGGTAGTATCACAAACCTTCCCAAGTAACGCAGGAGACATGTCGTTAAGTTCAGTGTTCGAGGGCAGGTGTTTTTGGTGAAGACGGTTCAGGCGTGGGGCAGGTGTCCAGGCGACTAGAGCGTGAGCTCTCTGCACAGATCGAAGATGCCGGAAGCCCGAGGACCAGACCCTCTCGCTGTAATTTTTTCTGCTTCATGCGTCGGTTCTGAAACCAAATCTTCACCTGCGTCTCGCTGAGCTGCAGGGCGCCGGCTATCTCCACTCGCCTTGCCCGCGTCAGATACTTGTTGAAGTGGAATTCTTTCTCCAGTTCCGTGAGCTGTTTGGTATTGAAGCTGGTCCTATGGACTCCGTTTGCAGCGTGATGCACGTCCATTTCGATATGGCTGCCACCTGGGTCGATACTGAAGCCTCGGCCAACGATACTCAATCCACAGGTCAAGTGCATCTTGTCTGAAATGTAGACAAGAACATATAAACATGTATATATTCTGATCTAACGTTACCTTAATATATCAGAACAAGTCCCAACATTGTTTGCATGTGTTCATCTGGACCTTTCAGGCCTAAGATAGTAGTCAATCAATGTTGTTTACTCTAGGGTAACCTGGCCACAAGGTATTCTTCTTGTTAATATGCAATAACAAAAAACAGAGATTTTTTCATGCCATTGAGCCTCAAATGAGAAGGAAAATGATTTTAGTGAATGTTTTTATTTAAAAAGCTTTTTGCAAAAATAAAGCTAAGTGGACTTTAGCCAACTCATGACTCTTGAAACTTAAACTATTGATACCTAATGTATGAGACATGAGCTAACCCTAATGGACTTGGATCCTTTTAAAAGCTGTTTGGTTATGTAACTCAGTGTTGTTCCATCTCCATGTAAGTGATAGTGATATTCACCCCTCCATGACATGCTCAGTCACTGTGGACTGTTGGCAGAGTGTCATTCTAACAGAGCCAACATGCTGATACTGAAACTATCAAACACCAGATGTTGTGTCTCACTTGCACCGCTACTCAATCCCAGAGGAAGGCTGACAGAGCCTCTGTTTGTGAAATACACAGTGGAAGAAAGGTCAGCAGACACAGGATAAATGTTGACATCTACGTTTTTGGAGGAAATGAATGTAAAGGGTACCTAACTTGAAATAAGACTATCCAGCAAATCATATAGAGAGAGCCAATACAGAGAAACAGTGTATAATTAAGCACTTTAGCTTTCAAGAGAGAAAATCACATGCACATTTTGATTAATGGCTGCAAAGATAATAGAATTGACGCAGGCCAGAAGGCATAAAAGAATCAAACTAAATATTTGAGGAATGACTTGGCCGCTTAGAAATAGCCGGCCTGCCATGGGAGTGAGAAGGACCCTTTCCCAGTCAGGGAGAAAGAAGAAGAAAAGGGATGGATCAATACACATTGCCTCAGTCATCTGGGCATCCAGCCCACAGTAATTCAGGTGCTGTCAAAGCATAATTGAAGAATGACGTACCGGGAGTACATATACTCTGGCCCAGGAGATCAGGTTACAGAAGGGTTTCAGCAGGCCTTTACACATGAAAGAATGGAGTCCAGATTGTTTTGTGCCAAGACCAATACCCTAAAGATTAATTATTGTTTGCACTAATAACCAGCATTGTAAAACCTAATAAGCAGTAAGCAGTGCTCCTACCAATAAATCAGCATAAGTGCTTAAAAAAGTGGGGGAAAAGCAGTTATTTTGATTAAATTGATTTTGTATGGAAGATGTCAAAGAGTTTGTTTGAGGTCATGAATACCAAGGTGTTGGATCAGTATGTCTACATGTGTACCTTATCGACATCAAAGAGTACATGCCCCTGGAGCGGGCTAGCATCTACAAGAGGGATGTTAGGTCAGTTAATGTGATCATTCTGACCTCAATTGTCTCTCAACACCTGCTCAGAGATACAGATCTAGACATACATTTTTCCTCTGCAGCTGTAACAAACATTCAAATTCACTCATCCAATATGATGTACTCGGTCCGACCTAAAAGTATCCACATAGGGCGTTGTTCGCCAAATGTGTTAGAAGTAAATCCAGAAAAACCCCATTGGTCTGTAAAGTTAGATTGAACAGTGATAGCACTTTGGCTTGCTGTTTGGCTATGTATGGTATACATATCAGCAACCTGGACTGTGGAAATAAATGATTCTGGACTGTGCACCCTCAACCTTGCATCTTTACCAAGATGCAGTGGCATATTAGAGTTCAGATGACATTTCATTGTGAAGTAAATGCTTCTTTATAAATCCAAGGTTTATTGTATGTGCTCTCATGGAGATGTAAGTGTTTAGGAAATCAAAATGTGTATGCTGGACCTCACAGTCAGAACTCGTGAGTCAGTGCAGTGATGATCCCTGACAGCAATTATGTTAAAGAGGTGGACACATGTAAAAGGTGTTTGGTACTAAGATCAATACACAAGGCTCTCATTACTAACAGGCAGATAGTCAATACTCTGGAAGCTACTTGAGTTCAAAACATTAAGTTTTGCTTAACCAATGTTGGGAGAATAGCATTTTCCAACATCAAAGTGAAGTAAAGAATTACAGGGAAAAAGCTGTGTCAATAATCAATATCGTTTATCTAATAGTCACTAAGGCTAGAGCACCTATTGATTCTGCTTTTACTGTTAATTCTGTTCGAAATCATTTATAAATAATTCAACACTGTGTTTTGTTGTATTGTGGATGCAATAAAGATCAATGACTAAAGTTCATGTCTAACAATAGGCTACTCAATTTGAAAACTATAGAGCTAACATTATGCCTCAATTTAAACATTTGATATGAACACATGAGAATATACATAGCCTACATTAATACGTGTTCCTTTAGCAAGACGGAAGCGTTTTTATAAAGCGTGTTGACACATACGTCAGGCTTTGTGCAATGGGTATGTTCCTGCACTAGGCCTATGGCATAACTTAGTCAAAGTTTTCTAAAACGTTCAACAACATGGCCTGCTTGTCAAACAATAAATATATATTTTGTAATTGAAATATGCCCCTAACGTCAACAATAAAGTGCATATTATTCTTAATTTGTTTGGGGGTTTTAAATATCTCTTATATAAAGTTATTTGAACTTTCGAAAATGTATTTTTTTACCTACCCGCACGCGGTTGACTTCTCTTTACTTTCATCCATTCAAAAGTTTTGCTCCGTTGGTTAACATCCTCTAAGGTACACTTAGGATCGGCGGAAGAACTATCCACGACGGCGAAGTGAATTTTAGGCCTGTCATGAGTGTATAATTGGAAATGCGCATTGAATTGCCCAAAGTCGCAGTGCGTCTCATCTCGGGTGTTGCTTGTTGACGAAGCGTATCCAAGTCCAGGGAATTCTTGTGCAGTTAAGAGCAAGGGAACACGAGGGTAGTGGAGGCAGGCCGGTGGGGGTGAGAAGTCCAGACTCGGAGACAGAGGGCTGGCCGTGTTCAGAGGCACAGGCAAGACGTCGTTTTCACAGTCACAGTCACAGTGAGGATTTAAAACTTCAGAGACAACTTCTAAGTTACCCTCCTTGCCATTACTGAGTCCAGAGTTGTGGTCCAACTGTCGTATTCCGGCCTCTCTTGGTCGGTACCCCCCGATAAACAGAAAGCTATTCTCTCTTTCACTCGCTAACTCTTGATACGATGTCATTATCACCTAACCTTCTGCATAATCATTGAACAGGGTTGCAATTCATGGCCGGCCTCTTCAGCACCCACTAACACATGGTGATATTGCTGGACGACCATGGACAGGGCCATCCCAGAGGAGAAATTCGATCTCTGATTGATGGAGATGACGTGCCCTCTTGGTCTTGGCCAATAGCTGGACATCTCAGTCAGTCGGAGACAACACTGATTAACCAAGGAATGCCAGTTGTAAACTTGTTGTACGTGACCCAGTTTATGGACTTACTGTACGGACTAAACACAACCCACTATCTTTATTCCTGTGAAAATGGATAGTTCAAATAGTTCGGATTTAAATGAAATGTAGGCATCACAAATATGGACACGAATTATATAGTTTAGAGGAACACGTGCTACCATGTCTCACAGGTAAGGTGACGTCAGGTATACTAATGTCCAGTTATCGCATTCTGCTGGGGCCTGTCCATGTAATTATTACTCAGAATCACAATCAGAATCAGAAAGGGATTTATTCGCCATGAAAGTTTTCACAGACAAGGAAATTGCTTTGGCAGGAAAGTACATACAATTAACATATAGGAATATACTCTTACAACTACTGAACACTTCAATCGGCCTGAATCATCTGAACTCATACCCACACTGAGTACTTGTGTGGAACATGTATCTGTGGTACATTATACAGTACTGAACCATTTAGGCAAATATGTACTTTTAACCAGTTGGTAAGACACAAGACAATTGTGCCCCAAATTTGAAATCCAATGTTTTTTTTTAATATGTAGTATTATTATTACTTTTTCTTTGCATAAAACAAAACTATGATCAATGAATTGAAAGAAGGCTCTTGAATGAGTATCTTGAGTGTGTGTTGATTATCAGAGACCCACTTCTGTGGGAGGCTTTGCTTATGTGAAAGGCACACTTAATGGGTTCAAAGGTCGTGACAGCTGGTATTTAAGGGTTCAGAGGCTGCAGATTTGTAATTAGCCTCTGAACAACACCAAAAGGTCTCACAGAAAAATAGTGACAGAGAAGAGGACATTTTGTTCTATGCAAGTCAACAGGAAGGTGAGCATTAATTTAAAGTTCACTGCTGTTTTATATTTATAGCCTACATTCTGGTCGTGTTTGTTTTTATGGTGTAATGAGATAAGTTGACCTTCTAGGTCTATATGTAACATTTCCCCTCAGAAATAGTAAGGTCTCCTCTCTCAGAACATAGTATAATTCCACAAACAAATGTATCAAATGAAATGATAGGCCTACCATCTGCATCTCTAGGCACACAATCGATTCAGATCTGTAAAGGCCCTATTTCGGACGATGTGATTTAGATTCATAGCGCAATTAGAAAATGGAGAACATATAGTAGGTGTTTAATCTTCAATAAAACTAAGTCTTTTTGAGATGATTGTGTGATGAACGGTTAAAATTGGGCATATTTCTCTTGTAAGGGTGGAAATATACTCATTGTGCTCATTTGTCAAACTTGAAATTGTTGCAGACCGCTGTCTTTACTTAAGATCTATAAATAACATATTAAAAACGTGTAGGCTAAACTGTAGCTGCTGGGCAAGCTAAAAAGTACTACATCCATATTGCACTTAATTCATTCCTCATTCCTTAATTCATTACTTTATAGGGTAAGTTCTGAACATGTGCGTCTCCCTCAGCCATAATAATAGTAATAGTAATAATAACAATATATCTCATTTCATAAATATGTTTTGATCGTTACTCATAATGAAACGTTAGAAAATGAAAAAGTCTTTGACTCATATTTAGATTATTTTATTAATTACAATTCGTAACACATGGGTTATGAGGAGGTGAAACGATACTTCTTTTATAATGTAGACTACACATTAATAAATGAATCTGATTAATCCAAAATGCCAACATTCGGTGATTTAAACGTTTTAATATGGCTGATATTGCACATTGGTTGTTTGAAAACTCTATTATTATTGGAACTAACAATGCTGAACATAACATTATTTGTAATAATACAAATATTACGATAAGACTATTTTATTAAATCTTTTATTAACTGTCCTATCAATACAAAACATTTCTTTATAATCAACAACTTCCAACTGCAAAACAGAAATATGGTCCCAGCTGGAGGAGTTAATGGAATTCTACAGGCAGCGATGTGCTGAATGACGGAGTGCAATATATCCCTACCCTCCATGCATTTGCATGGTACACTTATCCATCTTCATGTCAGCTCGGAGGTTAGTCAGGGTTCACGCGCTAGCTTGTTTCTCTCCCCTACACTCAATAAATAAATCTCTGCAGCTTTCTGTTTACCGCCTGAATATAAATTTGTTTGCAGTCGATCGCGGACCTGTGTGGAGGTATTAGAAATGGTATTTCAGTAATGGCTTTCAGCAGAGGGAGGGGACGTTAGAAGGAGATGAGTGAAAATAAGATGCTATAAAACAGGTGTGTGCTATCTTTGCTTTTCCCATATGCAAACAAATTGAATTTTTCAAAGTAAAAACATCTCACCCTTGGTTTGGATTTAAATGACACAAGTTCAACATTTATTACAAATTAATTATTTTGTCTATACAATTAAAAAGGTTTTCCCTATAACAAGGATAACTGTATTATATTTTGCATGTCCTATGTTCTGTATTTGATTTGAACAATTAAGATGTTTGCTAACAGATTCATTTTGATCTCCTCTCAAAACACTATTTAGGAGTATCTCCCAGCAGCAGATGTGATGTCAGTCCACTGACCACAGTCATCTTGACTTGGCTCTCTCCCCTGGACAGATTGTATCCCTTAAACAGACAGATTTGTCAGGGCTGATGATTGCCCACAGTCTGGTTTTGAATGACATAAATGAAGAACCTGGCCATTTGGACGGAACACAAAACAGCCAACATCATCGATTTCTCTTTGAGAATGTCCTACTCAAAATGAAGGCCTGAATATTGGAAACTCACGTGTTTATTTTATTAAACTGTCGCCTGTTAGTTGGCAAACAGCAAGAAAGAAGTGATTGAAATCATCTAAAGAAACAAGACATGTTTGCTGCATGCCATCCTCCAGCCACCCAACCCCACACATGCCCCAACCTCACATTTTCACTCCTTGCAAACCACCTTATTCCCTCTAGCATTTCCTTCATACCTATTGTGTCTTTTGGTAGTACTGAAGGTGAGGTACATAGGGGGAATATGTAAGTGTCACCATGCTGGATCTAAAAGGATATTGACCCATGATAATTTGTTTTCCCCTCCATGCTCTGGTCTGTGTCAATAGAGACCAGAAGCCTGGGGACCACAGTGGCAGTGGTGGGATTATCTCCTTGAGCTTGTATTGACCCTCGGCCCGTCTGACAGTGGTCTGTAATGATGGCTGCCGCTGCTGACACCAGACTCCCCTTGTCCAACCCGGGGAACACTGTCAAGCCTCATTATTTTTCATCTTTCGACCCCTCAGAGCGCTGGGAATTAACTGGCGTTGACAGATGACTGTCACCGCCAACCAGGGAGGTCATTGCCTGGTAATGCAGTGAGACCACCTGTCTGACAGCGCTGCAGTAAAGAAGGGCTGGCCAATCAGTGAACCAGTGCTCAGGTCTACCAGTGCCTCACAAGTGGGACAACCTACTATTGTGGTCTGAAGACAATCAAACAGGCCGACACATGACACACAGAGGGACAGCAGACAGACAGACAGACAGACAGACAGACAGACAGACAGACAGACAGACAGACAGACAGACAGACAGACAGACAGACAGACAGACAGACAGACACAAAGACACACACTGTCACATAGGCAGTCCCACAGACGTCAGTCAAGAAGACAGGTAAGCACACACCAACCAGACACAACAACCCTAACTGACCTTGAACATAGAAAAGAGTAAGAAACATGATCCCAGATCTATATGTTCCAAAGATCATGGGTCTGTCAAGTTTCTTGTTTCCAGGACTGTGCCCAGAGGTCCAGATGAGTCTGGCCATTCAATCATAACCGGTTTGAACCAGTGGGAGATTTAAATGGCTGCTTCTACCTCAGCATTGTTCAACGTTACACTCCCATTAAAGTAACGCCACAGTAAATAAAACACCCTCATTATCAGGATGAAAATGCTACCAAACGGCCAGGTACGGCAAATAGCAAACGACTGCACCCCACCAGATGTGACAGGAAAGCAATACAGTGCTCGCCATGGCGTGACGTTCCAAGAATATGAATACCGTCGCTTCGCAGCTCCTCTGAGCCAGGAGCCTCTCAGCAGGCTGCATCCCAAACATCATGACAACACACCATCCGTCATCTACCCACTAGCTGCTGTGCACACTTCTGGGTTTCCGGAGTTCTCACTGTGGCAAATGAGCAGGGTTAAACATGAAACAGGGAGAGAAGTTCATCATGGCAACACGCTCTGTATGTTCATACGATAATACAGCTCCAGTTTGCTCGTGTAATGAAGACAAACAGACTGCTTTTCAAAGTGATCCGTTCTTTCGGTGCAACTTTATTGACCGTTTGTTACAAGGGAAATAAGTCTACTGCCCTTGTGCTTTTTCATCTTCCGTGTCACAGCACACACCGGATAGCCGCAGTCAGTTGCACTGCTTCTGGATGGAAGGCTACAGATTGGAGGTTTCAGTTCCAGCCTCAGGGGCACAACACTAGGGGAAATGAGTTTGGAACTAAAACCAGGAGCAAACCAGTTGCCCCATCAATTCTCACTTTTCTGCAGCTCAAGGTTCCTATATGGTATTGTTAAATGCATATAGAAGCATGAAGAAATCCAAAATAGTTATAAATAGTCATAACAAGTATCCACAAACTGTTCCTATTCATTTAAAAGGGAGAAATAGTTCAAATCTAGTTCAGAATATATGGATTGCGAGCAGCACAATAAAGCCATTGGGTGTTCCATCCTTCTTGAGGGATCAATGATGATCAACATGTGACATTTACACCAGTGATCGCTGTGATTACAACTTCATTCATTCGTCTGGTGTGTGTGCCCTGCCAAGCTACAGTATACACCAAACCCTCAGTGTCGGCTGCGTCGCATACACTTTCATCAATGACTTACCTTTTTATTGTCACCGATCATCCTTAACTGGAATGCATTTAAAATGTCATTGATCTTGATAATGTCACGCTGTAATATGACAGTAACAGTTGTACAGGATTCAAGAAGTCAAATTTAGAAGATGTATGACTGGTAGGAGGTGAGTTATAATCCATCTACCTGACTGATGCTTGGGCTCAGTTCCGCAAGAAGGAGCGGACAAATAAATAAAACCCATAAAGGTGACACAGGAAATTGATACTTAACAATCCTCTTCAGCAACAAGCACCTGGAAAGAGTCCTGGACAGCAGAAATACTGCCAAGGAGAGGGTGAAGTAGAGGCTAAGAAGGTTAATGGTTATACAATGAACAGAATTAGCTAAAGGCCACCTGTGAAGTTCAGCAACTGGTTTATTATTTGAGCAATGCACACATCTTTGCCTTATTAGATTTAGATTATAATTTTTTATAGCAAGTTTGTTCAACAAAATAGGAAAAGATGAGAGCAAACAATCTACCTAATACTGTCACATATTGTTCATGGATGTGATTACTATACTGAACTTTGTCCTACAGTACAATAATAATATAATAATGTAATTTACAAATATACGTACCTGTTTCTCCAATGTTCAAATTATTTTCAACAGTGTTGATCACAATTTTCATGTGCTGGATCAAGCTTCAGTCATTTTCAGAACAATATTATATATATCTTTGGCAGACTATAAAGGGAACCGTTTTTGGAGAACAAATAATATGCTTGTGGTGCCATGTTTTGTTAACCCCGGTAGCTTAGGGCAACCAGAATTCTGAGTCCCTGTTACCCTCCTCTAAATTGAGTTAGTCCTAACGTAACGTTCAACATTATAACCTCTCTTCCTCTAAAACAAGAATTTAAAGAATCCTGTAATATGCTCTCTTGCTGTCTCTCTCTCTCTCTCTCTCTCTCTCTCTCTCTCTCTCTCTCTCTCTCTCTCTCTGTCTCTCTCTCACTCTATCACTCACACACCTTTTCACTGTTTGTGTATACGCTTTGTTCTAAGAACTGCTTATGGTGCATAACTAAAATGTAAATGTATGTCATACTCAAAATTAGGTAATTTGCCAAATAGCTTTTGCATTTGACAATGATACCAGATTTCAACTTGTGTAATTGTCTTTATGTAATTAGAAAAAAATTAAAAAGCTTACACCTAATGCTTTCAGGTTTGTTAATTTTCACAATTGGCAATCCTTCCAGTGCAGGGCAAAACCTCCATGGCCATGCAACCAAGTAGTAGCCCTTTTGAGAGAGAAAGACTTGCCCAAACCTGCAGTGCTTGGATGTGCTTATTGAAAGGAAGTGCTGAGAAAGAGGCGCTAAGAGATCTTGTCATGGTGCCCAGTGGGTTCTGAGTCTTGTGGTTGGACCGCTGGAAAGACTGCCTTGTCTAGATGATTAATGTTGGGGAGCTTGAAGGCAAGAGCCAGGCAGAAGCTCGTGGGGAGAGATTGTGTAACATGAATGCACAATATCACAGCGCTTCTTATTCTGGCCTGAGCATGGGTTAATTGAATGCTGTTTGGGCCAGATCCAGGACTCTTTAATCATTTAATCTTCATGCCAATAGAAAATGTTATTCTGTGTAGAAATTAAAAGGATAAATATGACACTGAAGCTATACTCGCCACAGGAAATTTTATTTTGCAAGTGTTTCAATACATCAAGAGCAATATCAAAGACATTTATTGTACTGTCTGTAACAAAAATATAACATCCTTTCATATGAACACATGCTTCTATTTTATAATTCCAAAGCTTGTCTTACATATTTTTTGCTTTTTACAGATGCTTATAAGAAGTGAAAATTAGGTCAGGGGACAACCGTCAATATATTACATACAAGGAAAATAGTACATCCTCACGGTAGGATGTAGGACAGTTTATAAAAAATATGTAGGAAACATGCATACACATGCAAAAGGTCTTATTTCTAAATCAAGACATGTATAGACCCCAAAATAATGTAATGATATTGGCGCATTATTTTGCTAAATGTTAGACAGACGCAAAACTTGATCTAAATCAACAAGAAGTCAAACGTCATATAATTCAGACTTGGGCTAATCTTTTGGGACCACACAGACATTTAGAGGCATGCAGGTACATTAAAATGAAACATTCCGAAAAAGATCATACAAACAGATGTTAAAGGTGTGTCATGCTGTTTTCACAGATAAGTTTAAGTCGAGTGATTTAAGGGGTCAGGAGAAGCCCATGACATTTATAATAAGCATTCATGTCAGCGTAGGAGAACCGAGTATCTTTGGATACAGAGGAGTTTTTTAGGATACACGTGGGCCAATGACTGCTCTCAGCCAGAGATATGGAAGACTGGGGTCCAGCTGCTGCAGTTGCAGGTAAGGTCGTATGGGGAGGGCCAATAGAATTAGCACAAATGTATTGGCTGCTGCTTGCCTTAGTGTGAGGATCAAGGGCTGAAGAATAGCCATAGTCTAGGAGAAACTGGTTTGGAGAGACAGAAGATCTGACCACACATGCACCGTTAAGTACTGAGTATCCACTGGAAGAACCAGGGCCGAGGGAGGCCGTGCTGGTGTAACACTGAGATGATGGCCCTTCTGTCTGTCCGACCTTGTGGTCCTTCTTGGACTTCATGCGGCGGTTCTGGAACCAGATCTTGATCTGGCGGTCGGTGAGCTTCAGGCCAGCAGCCATCTCCAACCTCCGACTACGATCCAGGTAGGGTCTGAAGTGGAACTCCTTCTCAAGCTCCACTAGCTGGGTGCTCGTGAAAGCTGTTCGGTCCCGCCTCCCTCTGTCTTTACCCTTCACTGGAAGATATGGCTCGCCTTGACTGTTGACTGGAAATCAGAGGCATAAAAATAACTCTAATCAGATGATCCGTTTTTTTCATATTCTAGATCTCAACAACCTACCAATTCTAACTTTCCAATATACAACAGTTTAACTGATCAACTTTTCCTACAGTACATGTAGAGAATATTGGAGTTGCCTGTGACAAGATGTTCTATTTCTTGTCTGAGACCACGGTGCTTAGGGAAACTTAGCTCCTGTACAGGCACAGTCTAGGGGAAACATCTGACACCTCCAATGCTGTGTGACAACACACATTAATCACAGCTACACACGGAAGCGCACCTGTCAAGTCTTCATCTCAGTCACTTAAAAGGTACCTTGGGACCACCACTGAAAACAACCACCCTTGGGCAAGTGCTATACCAGCCTTCTTTTAAGAACTAGGTCTTGAAATAAATAAAGTAGATATCTTGCTTTTCTGCTGAAAAATACCTACTTTTTACAAACAACTCAATATAGTGTTAAGATTGTTTCATGTACATTTGGCAATGGGCAAGTCATATTGTAAACAATATCAAAACTGAGCTATTCCCTAAAAAATCTGTACAACAATAAAGCCACAAACTTACAATACCACAACACTTTATAATATGAAGAGTGTTACACACTTGTCAGTATAGGAATCAAAATGTGGACTTGATAATATGATAAGAAAGCTATTCCTATCAGAAAACAAACAAAGATAGTAGAAAGCTATTCACTAATAGTTCTAACGTTTCTTTTTTTTGAATTCTTTCTGAAAGATTTCTCCTGACCTTAACATGCTTCTACTATGCCACGGATGACCCATGAGAAAATAAAGTTTAGCAAAGTTTATTGCAGTTTGTTACAATGACAGTTCAGATTCTGTTCTGCATTTTGTGTAATTGTATTTACCTAACTCTTGTAAATCTGTCGTTCTCCGGTCGTTGGTAAGCCGCCAATCTTTCATCCAGGGGAATATCTCCATGGATGAACAGCGGCTAGTAGGGGGACAGCAACTCTTCAAACTACTGATAATGTCTTTGCTACTGCTATCATTTTCGTCCACTGAGTCCAATACCCTCCAATATGTGTCAGCCTGGTACCAACTGGCATTGGCAGAAGACGGGACGACAGGTTGGAGCTCTCCAACTGCTGTCTCTTGGCCTCCATGTTTTCCCGCGCTTAGTCCAGAGATGCATCCAAACTTCTTCGAAAACGTGCCCTGCACAGGACATGGCAAGACATATTGGTAGCCTGCCATATCCGTAAACTGCAGTTCGTTGGTTTAAAAAAAAATCGACTGAACTATGCCCTTAATTTATATTGATCAAATAGCTTTAATATTCAGTTCAAATAATCTTATAAGGAAGGAAGAGGAGATTAGATGTGCATTTAGACTGTTTTCAGGACTCATATTTACAAGCATGGTGCCGTGGAGTCACGTGGGGCCGTCCTCCAATAATGGCTTGGTGGAGTTGCAAGCACAACTTCATGGCTACGGCTCCAGAGTTTTTTTTTTCAATTATCTGGACAGAGTAGCAACGTGCCTGCACGCCTTCACCTATGGATGAAAAGCAATTAGAATATAAATAGTGATACCGGAATAGAGTTGAATAGAGTCAGTATGCAATATAAGAGAAAGACACCGAAATGGGAAACATGCTGAGAGCGAGAGTATTAGAGATAAATGATGGGTAGCCTATAAAGGGACTTCCACATCATGAAACCAAATGTTTATAATATTTAAGTAACTGTTCACTGTGGTTCCTGTGTGAGAAGATGTTCTAAAAGACTGAAAACCGCGACTGAAAATAACTTCGGGTTCCAAAGTATGTGGTAGGTTATTGATATATCAAACGCACCTGCAATTGATTCGATTAACCTACTTCGATCTTTGAAGGACCAGTTCCAAGATAGAATCGATGCCATAACAAAAAGTGCACTGTAAAATCTTGTACGTGAATGTATAATTTAAATATCAGTTTGATATTAAGAATGTGGTATCAAATTAAACGTGATGTGTCTTATTATTATGTGAATTGACTTAAAATGTTATACACAAACTGAGCATGAGCGAAAACATCATCGTATGTCTATACATTTTCATATTTTTAATTTGGTCTAAAAATCTGGCCGGTCTTCAGTGCGTATAGGCTATCATGCTCATTCTCTCTACGTAAGAACAACTCTAGGTAGCAGGTATTTGCAGACTTAATTCTCTTAAGGAATTATTTGATTCTATGGGAGTGGTCAAACAAAGGATTTTGACAATCATTGCCGCACAAAGACCACGAGATCAGCTCAAAAGAATCTTTTGGACACAAGCATTAGATCGAACTTTTTGGCATTTATTGGTCAATTTCAATGTTGACGTGTCTTGTTTTTTACGTCTGTCAAATTGTAATCATGTTTTGGGATTATTTCGATAGAACCCCCACTTCTGGCTTTTCTCAGCCGTGCCCAGACAACAAAGAGATAGAAAAAAAAACATACAGTGCAAGCCCTGCTCAATCCACACTTTATTTAAACACTGTGCTTCATAAACAATTACTCTTTGTTGTTCCTATTTGGCTTCCTAGCATGGTAATGGGCGACTGTAATTTTTTGGAGGAAATGCTGTTGATTATTTTACGAACCATATTACAATCATGACAAACTCATCGAAACAGTTAAGTAGGGAGACCGGGGCTGGTTGTCACACGGGTTGGTTGTCACAGAGCTCATTACAGCCACACTGGGGGGCGCTGTGTAAAATGGTTTTCAATGTGTGCACTCTTTGGCCGGGTTTCCCAGATTCGTGAAGAAGCTCTTAACGCTAAGATCTTCTTAAGAACGTTCTAAGAGCGTTCTAGAGCGCCCTTAGAACGTCCTTAAGACGCTCTTGGCGTTAAGAGCTTCTTAACGAATCTGGGAAACCCAGCCAAAGTTTATCTGTGCTCATTCATGTTGTCAGTATGGAAATAAAGCTAGCATTCCTGGCACAAGAGAATACATTCACATTTCAATAGTAACTATTTACTTTTGCTTAAAATTTCTCATGTAACTTTGTATGTTTAACTCATCTCTATGTTGTAACTTTTGTTTAAGAAGGTCAAGCCATGTGGTTGCTCATTTACCTCAAGAGTTCAGAGGTGGGGTTGGTTGTCACATTGGTATGGGGGTTGGTGGTCACAGTTTAAATATTCAGCAATGTTTGTAACAAAAGTCCCCCCCCCCCTCATGTGACAACCAACCCCGTAATTCTCAGTGTTTTTTGTGGCTTATGACTTCATTTTAAAACGTGTTATGCTGATCAAATTAATATTTATTCACACCCAAGACCTTAAGCTTTGGACCAATAATGGCCAGGTTTCCCAGATTCGTTAAGAAGATCTTAACGCTCAGAGCTTCTTTGGATCATTCTAAAAACACTCTAGAACGCTCTTAGAACGTTCTTAAGAAGCTCTTAGCGTTAAGAGCTTCTTAACGAATCTGGGAATCCCGGCCAATGATAATCGGTTTCTATAGTTAACTGGTCCTGAGAAATACTGGCGAGAGTAAAAAGTGTGACAACCAGCCCCGGTCTCCCCTAAAAATATGACAAGAACACCTGTGTAACTGTGAAAAACGGAGGCTCAATAAGTATTATACCCTACCCTTTTTAATCGTAAAATCAGGGCACTTAAAATGCTGACAGACATAGGCTACTTCTTTTGGAATTACATGGTTTGTTTGACTAATATTGCCATTATATAAATTCATTTAAATGACGAAAAAAATACTGTACTATACTACTAATAATCTGTACATTTTTACGACTGTTTAAAACAAAAATGCAACAACGCTGCCGTGAGAAGAATCCGGGGGATGTCTCTCATCGGTGATGGATTATGCACTCTGGGTTGAGTACTGAGCTTCTCTTTGCTCAGATGGGCTACCTGCTAGCCTGGGCTATCAGTTCACTATGTTGCCACCAAGCACGGTGGAGTATCCTAAACCCTTTAAGATGAACCGGACAACTGCTCTAAGTAACCGACGTGTATTTAACCCTTTCGTGGTGTTCATGTTTGTGTTAGGCCTACTATTCCAATGTTCACGGGTCTGATGAACCCAAAATAGTATTGGGGTTTTAAAACAATATCAGCCATAACAACTTATGTAAAAGAACCGCCACTTTGCACCTGGCTGTTGTAGCTACAGGGTGGGAAAAACATTCTTACATAGTATAAAAGTAATGTATCGAATAATATAATGTAACAACATCGTGCAGGTTCCTGCAAGCCCTTTTACCACACACTATAGGTAGAAAGTGCAAAAAAGGCAGGAGACTGTCAGACATGCAGGGAGACATACAGGTTATTGATGCTTTGTTTGAACAGCAGCACCAGAGAGGAGGAAGACAGAAGGCACACAGCAAAACCTTTAGTTTAATTTGTACTTTTTTCACTTACACACTTGTATTACCTTTGGGTTAAGTGGACACGACTTACCCAAGTAATGTGTAAGGGGGGTGGACTGAATGAAAACTTTCAAATGTTCAGAAAATGAGCCAAGGCTCAGGATTGATCAATAAATTAATTGAATAATCAGTAAACATAAAACATTTGTGCCACAGACCCGAACACCACACAAGGGTTATCACATCACAACACTTATAAGCTATCATGGTGAAAATAAATGACCCGTTTTTAGCCTATTAGGCTACTATAATGAATAACGGTAAGACATTAGATTCCCGCACTCGAATAGCCTATTCTAATGCACGAAGATATAATCAAGAAGAACATTAACTGTTGGCTTCTTGAATTTGAATTGGGCCACAGTTCCAATATAGCTAAAAGCTATAGGGTGGAAAATAATACAGTAAGTTTACTCAAGTTCTTCCTAGGCTATTTACTGTAGCCGAACATGTAGCCTACTCCTATATGAGTTGTCTTATTTACTTCATGAAACCACTGTGCATTTCATGATTCGTTTTGAAATTCTAACATTTTCAACGGTGTCTCCAAACTTAATAACAGCTTAATTTACTTAGGGGAGCTTTGTGGAGGGTTCAGTGAAGGCCCAACTAAGCCAATGGATATTATACGGACTTTACACGAAGAGATGCTGTGCCATTAATATCGCCATCTTATGTCAGTGTGAGTGCAAGTATGTTGTTTGTAAGAATTAAAATACTATAGTACAACTAATATGATTATGTTACTTTTTGATGTTTGTTCTTGTTGTTTACTGCAGCCCAAGTGTTTATAGGCAAACTGGCACCATCAGACGCTCCTTTAGAGATATCAGAGAAAGTAATTAAATTCCGTTGGTTTTCCTTGCCTCAAACCGTTGTACACATTCGCTGAATTTGAGATATAATCTATGATAAACTAGCTCAGCACGAGCACGACCATAATTTAGCTCCTCGCGCCTCCACCACAATTCTCCGTGAACTCTGTTTGAACCGCCTCTACAGCAATAAATCATTTTTCTCTCTGGCACAAAAGCGCGCCGGTCGCTCTGGGTGTCAACCCTTTAACAATTCCTCCTTACCTTCTGCGCGCTCTTGGTTGCTGGCACAAACAGCTAAAGAAGTCACCGATAGTTGCCTATCATTTGCAATGATGAGTAACAATGAAACTCAAACCAAGCTGTTAACACTGACTACCCTTTTTTCGGACACACTTTACAAAAAAGGTTCGTTTTAATTTATTTCGCTTTCGTCGAAGGAAGCATGGATCTGTTCTCGTATTTTCAGGCGACAGAGCAGGCCAGATAAGAAGAGACGGAGGGAGCTGGGGAGAGGACGTTAATGGGCAAAGGATGTTGTCGGTTAAAACGGTGCATACAAATGGCCCTGTCTTGGCAGAGCTGGGAGAAGATTTATATGCGCAGCGGCCTATATTGCTGTAAACAATGCAGAGTGAAATGAAAGGACTGGAGTTTGCAGACTGTACTTCAGAAGTTAAAAAGATACACATTGGCAATTTTCCAAACGCATGTCCTGTCTTGACTTGAGCATATTTAGAAGGTTGCTCATTCATGTGTAAACATATTGGCAAGTTTTCTTTGGCCTATGTGCCTGGGTGGCTGAGTATCCAAGCTCTCAAAAGAAATGTTATATGATAAGACTAAATCAAAACCATCTACATTTGAAGATATTAGGCCTACACAATTTTAGAGGGATGCATGGATTCCTAGGGATCCATGACTTGTCTTTATAATGTGGAGTCACCATATTTAGAGATAGCCTATGATATTTAAATGTATTTGATAGGCCGTGACCAGACTATTTTGATAGCCAAATGTTCTATTATTTCTTTACATATTTTGTACTAGATCACAAAAGCGCCTGGGAAATAACAGGTTACCGTGTTGTGCCCCTGACACAATTCCTTAAACAGGAAATTTCCCAAATGATGGTTTTCTGTAAACAAGGTTTACCTTAAGTTGCAATCAATGAATGCACAACATCAACTTACAGCTAACTGGTTAACAGCAAAAAGGGCCTACCTTTCTCAAAAGTTTTGTTTCGTGAGAGCACAGTAGAATTCAAAGACATTTAGGCTAAACATGCAACCAGTGTTCAAACAAAAACTTGGTGACAATTATTGGATTAAATGTAGTTGCAAACAATGTATTTATGTTAGCCAAAGGCTAATTCAGCATCTTTAAAGGGCAACATTTTCAATTTGTTATATGTCGAAGGTGATATGGATGCTCATTCACACATATACACTTGTTCGAAGCAGACGTTGTACATCTGCTCTCTGGGGCTTAATGGACAGGAGAGTAGATTTACGGATTAATGACACACCCACCTATCTGGTCAATGCGAGAGCAGCCATGTCCCTGGAAAATAACACGGTGACCCCTGTTTCAACTCTGTTCCTTTATGCAGCTGCCAGGGTTGTCTTTAAACAGACTAGCCAACAATTCTCTCCTCTCAGTCCTAAGGCCCACATTAGTTGAACACAACTCTCACCTGCGGCAAGTAAGGTGGAGTGTTGCAACATGGCATTAAGTAGGCTGATAATCGGTACGGCAAGTATCTAGTCCTACAGTTACTTGATCATATTGAAAATATTTCACGGCACTTTTAGGAGAGCATGCAATACATTGCACGTTTATTGTAAAGCAAGTGGACTTGCGACAGTCATAAGTAGGCCTTGTAAAATACGTCCTGTCCCATACGAATATAGGCCTAATTTAAGGCAAATACGTCTTAATAACGTATCATGGGTATTTGTAATCTTTGCAAACTGCCGTAATATTTTGGTAGGGCTGATATATGCTATAGGCCATGACTAGGCTATCTCTCAAGTGGATTTTAAATTAGAACGTCTTATCAAACGTTTAAATACATGGACATGAGTGCCTGCTGAAATAGCGTTTGATATAGCCTAAATGAAGTTGACACTATTGGGGTAAAAGGTTTTATGCCATTTCACAGATCCGGACATGGTCATAGCAGGCTATAACTACGTGTCCATGTAGGCCCATACTAGAGTAGTTACAAAACAATGAACATGAACTAACCTAACTTGGAAATAATTATTTTCTACATTCATAATTATCCTGGGCACATCAACCAAACTATTAGTGAAGGTGCCAATGAGACGTCACGGTAAATACTTTCTAAATACTTTCTAAATCAACAAAATAATGTTGCATTGAACATGTCTATTTCCATGTCCATTTCCATAGGCAATTGACATGTCCAGTCCGGGCAATAAGACAGGAGATACGGGGATATGTTTTTATTTAGAAAAAAGGTATTCATTCGCCAAATTGCACTGCAACGAGTTTGTTGTAGGCCTAATTGTATAGGAAATGCGTAAAGCATGATACGAACCCGTCTTTTTGCAAGTTTGGCCTGTACTCTCGTGACATGTGATACTTACATGTTTTGAATCCTGCAGCATGCAACCATTCTCCAAAAAAGAGACTTCCGAAGTCTCTACCCTGAGATGTCGTATTACCCTACAAAGCAGCTAGAATGTCTGTCATCACTATTGGGTATGTACACACTGCACTAAGAATAGGCCTAGACAGATGAACTCGCGTCTAGGTAGGATCAAATTACGAGTTTGAGGCCTTTGGACACAAATAACTAGCCCATTGTATAACCAGTTGAGATGTAAACATATTGTTGTCCATTTCATTCGTTAAATATCAGAAGCTCAGGAGGCCGAGCCGAAAGGCTTATAACTGCTCTGATTAATTACGACAGTTTTTCATACAGGATCGTCAAGTAGGCTTTTATAGCCTACCTCCAAACATTACAGCAAGGCATATTTGGAAAGGAAGGCCCATGGAATAACATATTTATTCACATTGGAATTAAAGCAACTCGGTCACGGCCACTGGTGATTTAAAGACAACTTTCAATATTAAATGCAATAAACAATATCCATGTCAACAGAAAGCGCATTTGCATAGCCTATCACTGATTACTTTTGTTAGGAATTAATATCTGATTTCACATGATCACACTCACATAAACCGCTCCAGGGGCACAATTTCCAAGTCCTTCAAATTTGGAGGATGTCCTTAAAGGTTAGCTAGACGCGCAAAAGAAGAGAGTTGGCCGAAAGTTCACCGCTTTCTCGGGTCACCACGGAGCCCAACAAAAGAGTAACACATTCAGAGGTGCCCTTCCATGGACCCATCAATAGGCCCATCGCAGAAAAACCCACAAAGAAAGTCGATGCACTGACGAGGGCAAGGGGGACCAACGAGGGTACACAGAAGGTACACGTATAGAGAGCCCATCGGGTCATGGGGTTGAAAAGGTCGGCCATCCTGACTGAAATAAGTCTAATGGGACAGAAAATGTGTCCTCGGGGTGAACTCGGACTTCTCGTGGTTCGCCCCCTAACTTCAATCAAGTACCTTTTCAGCTTCGCGACATGGAGGCGTCAGACCCTTGAAGGAGAGTGGAGGGATGCTGCGACTGTGGCGTGCACATTCATTCCTCTCATCTGTCTGGCTACATAAAGGCTATGACTTTAGTTCTCAGCGCTTTGCAACGCCATTCCAAAGTCATGTCCAAGTCAATCTTAAGTTTAATTTAGGTTTCCATATCAAAACTCCACGTTGGAATTTCCATTTTAATTAATTAAACCAACTATTGAAAATATGTTGCTATTATTATACATTATTATTAAAGCTCAAAAACATTTCACTTTGGAGTGCAAGATTGATTAACCAGAATACCTCGGCCCTTTGTCCTCCTCTGCCCCCCACCTAGCAAGGCGTTTTCTAATGTCTATTCAAGTCACACTGTTTATATATTCTCTTAGGCCTACATTCTTGCACGTTGTTGATGATGTGTGTTTTTTACTTTGCCCACTGCACCACACAAATATTCGTATGTTATTAGTAGGCTATTGATGATGACCAACTCTAAATAGAAAGAAGAAGCCTTGTGACTATAATGTAAATACTGAATTTAAATGGAAAAACGAATAGAATTTATGCATTTCATACAGTGGCATCTTAATATGGAAGCCAAAGGGCACCAAAGACTGTTTCCAGGAGAGCACTAGGACTAGGCCCTGACGCAGGTCTTGGCTACTTACCAAACATAGATATGCCGATGACGTTGCTAGACGTTTTTAAGCGCCACCTTTTGAACAATATCTTGTCAGAGACAAGTATTTTTCAAGTGTATTTTTATATTAAACAAAACGCCTTAAGAACTATACTTTCAAATATGTTTTGAGTTTTGTTAGCCTACAATGTTTTTTTGTACGAACTGTCGATATTAGGCTACATCTGCATGGCCTAGGCCTATCAAAACAACCCATAACAAAGAATACGACGGTTTGTTTTTCTTGCAAATAATTATGCCTGTATTATTCAAAATATTGTCTTGATTCTAGATTGCTTCTAGATTACAAGGCCTCCACCGCCCTAAATCATTTCTCTTAACGTTACTGCCTAGACCAGGACAGCATGAGACCATGACACATTACGCTGAATTGTTGTCTACGTGTGGATTCAGACCGTATACAAAATCCTAGGTTTAGCTTAGCTAAAACCATAAAATGTGACCAGACTGACCTTTTTTATTTAAGAAAATATCGAATGTCTACAGCTCTATGATGTGACAAGTAGTAGCCCAAATAGTTATCCAGTCCAGCAAAATAAACTGATCGTAAGCCTATTGCTTGCCAAATTCCGAGAATATATATGTGAGATTAAAGAACATGCATGCACCACATTATGTCCAGACATTTAGCCTATTGACATTTCAAGTTTTATTCAGAAATTATTTAAATGTAATTGCACAGGCTATAATAGGGATGGTGGTTTAAAAAACACACAGGACAATTTAACACTGAATTAAACGTCCATATGTAGTATGGCCTACAATCCGTTACTGATGACTGAAAAAGCTGCACGTCAATTCCGTAACATAATTACGCAGGCAACATAAACACGTTTGACAAGAGATCGTCTTGGACATTAAAAAGTCACATTTTTAGATAGCAACATCTAAAGAAATACAGAACTTGGACAATAGCTGAGCAAAGCAGCTAAAAGCTTAGTTCAACTTCAATGGTTATGAATGAATTTCAGGCAAGCGAATATAAAACTAGTAGACACTCACTGTTTTATTGACCAATATGATTATCACAAGAACACTAATCTCCGTTTATTGCATTTCACAATAATTTGCGTTGAACGGCCTAAAACACAACATCTACATCACAAAACTAAATTGTAATGAAAAATTCTGTATTTGAAATATGCGAGGTAATTCACACATTGCCTAAACATACACGTTCAAGACCAATGGTGTGTGTTCCAGCTTTTTACCAAAAATAACCTATAGGTCTATAATATCCTTCCAGTGTTGTTGAAATAAATAGATTGTGCATTTCACCTTGGGCAGAGCAAAAGAATAGCTCACAATAACATTTTGATAAAATGTACATTTTTCCTTCATTCAAAACATTTTTCATGAAAAAAACAATTTTTGTTTTAAATAAATTAAACCCTGTGTCACGTAAAAATTATCCATCGGTATTCGCATTAATCCATGCTATATAACATGCATTTTATATAACTTTGGACTAAAAGGAAACCGCACAAGATACCTACGAAAACAAAATATATCATGTTCTATAAATAACCAGTCATTTTTCAGTCTTCCATGTTCAAGGGGTTCGCCTTTATAACCGTGTAATATCCTCGCCAAGCTGTGCTCCGGAAAGTTCATCGGGTGTAGACACAACGTTAGTAGCCGAGGCAGCAGCAACTGCGCCGGCAGCTGAAGTTGTGTTGGACCCGGAGGATATGCCCGTTGAGGAGGAGGAAGATGACGATCTGACTTTGGTGTTAGGAAGCCTATGGTCTTTTTTCCACTTCATCCTGCGATTCTGAAACCAAATTTTGATTTGACGCTCGGAGAGAACCAAGGAATGAGCAATCTCGATGCGCCTTCGCCGTGTTAAATATCGGTTATAGTGGAATTCCTTCTCCAATTCTAAGACCTGCTGCCGAGTATATGCTGTCCTAGACCGCTTGGCGTCCGCTCCATTGTAATTTGGGTTCACTGGACAGGGAGAAGTAAGGAGAAAAGGAAACAGAAAGGGGGAATGAAGGAATAAACAAGAATAGCCTTAACTTATTATATATCCATGTAAATGAGGGGCATAACGTTATTTTTATGTGTGATTGTTTTCGTCTTTAAATAATCTAAATGGGAAGTTAAGAACTTCTCCCTGAAGTCAGAGGACACCCACATCTAAAATGTGCTAAATTATTAATGTAAGATTACAAAGCCCTGTCTTTTTTAAATTCAGCTCTCCCTCTCTCTCCATCGCGCAATACATAACAGCAGAAGCCACATGGTGATACGGCTGCCCTGAGTATACCTCGGCTATAAAATTTATGGTGGGTGTAATTACCAATGCCGAGTCGTAAATCCGCCTCAATTGTGCCATTTCAAAGGCTTCTCTGCTATCGTAGCAGGGGCTGGCAACGAGAGGGGAGTAAGAGGGACTGATAAAGGGAGGGAAAGGGAGAGAGGAGTTAGGAGAGCTGGAGAGGATGCAGAGAGATAAACACACAAGTTGCCTACCAGTGCTGACGTGAATTTTCTTCATCCAAGGGTATACCACTGGCTGCTTGGAGGAGGCTGCGCTGTTTGGATGCTCCGGTGTAGCTTGGTTGCAAGCGGAGGATGCAGCCGGTGGGGTGGATGGGGACATTGATAACTGTGGGGTCTCACATGAGGCCGGCTGTCCTTTTCCTGCAAGTAGGTGTGCCGAATGGGGTAGTCCATGTCCTCTTGGTGTGTCAGGTTCGGGGATGCTTGGACAGTTATATTGGCGTTCTTGGTAGCTCGCCCGCGGAGGATATAACTCCTGATGGTGATGCTGGTAGCCAGGGTCCCTTGCGCGGCTATAATATTCTGGACTATGCTCTGGGATGTAGCTATTTTGCGAATATTCCTCACATGGAGGAAATTTCGGATCAATGTAGTTAGAGTCCATCAAATACGAGCTCATGATCATTAATTTCGGAAGTGGAAAATAATTTTTCTAGCTTTGTCGTTTTTCTGCTCCATAAAGCCCTCCTACTTGCGAGCAGCCCTGTAAAGTTACTTTTACCACGTGACCCCAAGGCCCAATAGCAGAAGATGAGGTAGTCCCCGGATAAGGAACCAGAGGTATCTAACATACCTACGGTTACCATTGTGAGCATAATCTCTCTCTCTCTCTCTCTCTCTCTCTCTCTCTCTCTCTCTCTCTCTCTCTCTCTCTCTCTCTCTCTCTCTCTCTCTCTCTCTCTCTCTTTCTCCCTTTCTCTCTGGTTGAGTTAGCCACGAAAGCAGTTGATCTGCAGCAAAACATGCTGACTAAGCCCATTCTGCAACAACATTAACTTATAATACATCTCCCTAAATAATGAAATTATAAAAATAAATTAATCATAATATACAGAACACTGATAGCCACTTGCAGTCATTATGGTATACCCTCTCAAATCCATAGCTGCCAGGACTATGCATACTCACTGACAATTCTCTTTTACGTGGGAATAAGGATCTATTCTTCACACTTGTACCTGTACGAAAGAGCTTAGAACTAAAAAGTGGAATGGGGAGTGGGAGCAGACGATTCACTTGGCCGCCGTAGTATTTCAGTCGCCCATGTATTCCTGTAGAGACGTATTTGCGATTGTTAATACTGAACACAAATTCGGTTCTACAGGGTACATATAGACAACTAATGAGTTTGGCGTATGTAAAAGACTTTCTCTCAAGAAAACTAAAAAACGTATGTAGATGACAAATAATGACCGGGTTTCCCAGATTCGTTAAGAAGCTCTTAACGCTAAGAGCGTCTTAAGAACGTTCTAAGAGCGCTGTAAAACGCTCTTAGAACGTTCTTAAGAAGATCTTAGCGTTAAGAGCTTCTTAACGAATCTGGGAAACCCGGCCAATGGAAGAACAAAAACGTACATTAAACTGCTTGATATAAAAGTCAAATGCAAACAAAATGCTGATCTCATTGTGACGGACACACTAATCTGCATGCAGTGATTTGCGATACAGCGCATCAGTTTGGGACATAACTACACAAGATATGTCAATCAAAAACTGGAAAATATTTACTCTGTTCTCCTCTATACGAGTATACAGCTAATTGCATTAAGACTAACACACACATATACACACACAGGCCTAGCAAGATCAGTGTCCTGCCTTTGAGGTGACTCCTATATGAATATTCAGTCACGAACACGATGGATACAAAGCCTCCGCGTGACAGCACAGATGAAAAATAAGTTTCTATTGTCCCCAACGATTTCTTGTTCTTCCCATTACCATACTGACCGCCGGGTAACCTTTCTGCCTGCCATTCTAAGAAGTTAATGAGAAAAGCCCAGATGAAAAATGTTAGATCAGACATATGACCTGTTACATTGTTAAAAGAAGAAAACACAGAGACTGTGAATATATTAAACTATCTTGTTTGGATATGTATTTTGACAGTCCAAAATATAGGTTCTGTGTTGTTTTGTTGTTGTTTTTTTACTGTGGACATGGTTGCCTTGTCTTTATTTATGTCGTGTTTCTTCTTCTTTTTTTCCAGACTAAAAAACGGTGGCCAATCAATAACTTTAACAGAGTACACTACATCTGTATAGTACGAAGAAACCATCTAAACCAAAACCTTTATGCAGCCTATGTGATCCTTTCACACGATGAACGTCTAACAGACTTTGTTTCTTCACCCCCTACAGACGATCTCAAAGAAGATCTACCACGCCCACACTCCCGTTGCGCCCCATACTCGAGTCCCGTGGACCCATTTTAATATTAGTTAGACAGCCTGACCTGTGTTTCACCTCTCGCGTTTGACTGCTTCCAATAGTTCACTGCCAAGGATTATTGATGGGGAAACAGCAATGAATTCTTTCTAGCCCACAAATGGCTTTCAAATCTTGCTCATAGTTCAATAACTAGTTATAATGTAGAAGTACAAAAATTGAGGCCCTCGGGCGAATTAATTTGATATCCCAAGTTAGAATAATGGTTAAACTCTACACGCAAAAAAAATAAGAAACATCTTCACATGTTTGAATACAGTATATTCAAGCAAAATAATCGAATATCAACCATACGCTACTGTGTATGGTTGGTAAAATAAAGTTAGCTATAAGCCTAATTACAATTCAGAGGTAATGCCAACTACAAGCCTCATAATTGACTTGGTCCGAAAACTCACACCAAATTCACATTTTAAGTATTCCTAAAAAAAAATAGGGCCACAGGGGACTGGTTAGGGAGAAAATCAAAGATGAAACCAGGTATTTTCGAAATCAAGAAACAGATGACATAGTGATACCGAAATACTAATACAATATGCTTAACGGAGAACTGAACAATACAGTCAAGGGCTGTTGTTGCAACTCGACATTAGGGTCCCTCTAGCCACGGTCAGGGAACATTGCCCTCTGTGTTGACTTTGCAGGTACGTGCTCAACATCGTTAGAGCACACAGTATGTGGCATTGCACTTACTTAGAAGCCTGGGCTGTGTCCCTATCTTGACTGCAGGATATCTGTCAAAGAAAAAGCAATACATTACTGTAATTAGAAAAGCATGTACCACATGACACGTTTAAGTTCACTAGACTACCTTCTTAAACTAACATGCATGAGGAAGAAGCTATGAAATGGATAAACGTCTTGAATAATACCAACTAACGGGATGCTGTCATTTGTAGTTACATTACAATGCTAATGGATCATGTTGAAATAATTGACTACAGTTTAGTTCACAGTTGCATGTTTTTGTGATTTAAAATGTATTCTACAATCACATATTACATGGAAGTAATATTTACATGTACATGTATTTATTTAGCAGACGTTTTCATCCAAAGCGACTTCCAAGAGAGACCTTTACAAACTGCATAGGTCACTGATAACAACAAGATATAGCCCCCAAAACATTGCGGGTAGCCAAAACTTGAAGCACATAATGTGAACAACCAAAATAAGTGCCAAATGGAAAAACCACAAGAGCATTAAACAAGTTACAATTAAACAACATGAATCGCTATTCATTGGAATTTAAATCAGTTACTGCTGACCAACAAGAGCAACAAGTCTCTAAGCAAGACTCATTGTGATCCTTGAGGAAACTAACATTGGGACCAGCAAACGATTCCTAAGTACCGTTTGTACTCCCGGAACAAGTGCCTCTTGAGCCTTTTCTTGAAGGTGGGGAGAGAGTGTGTATTTAATATAATATGTGTATTTAAAAGGGATTTAGTTAATATTTTCACATTAAGATGGGCAATTATAATACATGTATCTATTTCCTTATGTATTGAATCTGTATGACTAGAGTTTTCTCAAAGTTTATACCATAAACATTGAAAATAAAATAATGAAGCAATTATCACACGTTAAAATGAAATCAAAAACACATTGACATGAATCACAAACATATTCTAAATCACATTGCCATGCCCATTGGAATGTCTCAAACTTTCTGAAAGGAAATTTAGCTTCGTTACATAATTCTTTAATATTCAATGGATGCCCTGCATTTCTCTAAAAGAACTGTACGATCCGACAAAAACTGGTTTGGGGCGAGATATCTGAGACAGGTAATTAAGGAACATTTAATGACATTCATTATTGTAGGCCATTTCCATGGTAAAATGAAAAAAACACCTCAACTTGTCAAAGACTTATGAAGACGGAACCGTTATTCAGAATTTAAGTTTAGAAAGTTTGTATTTTAGAAAAAGCCTATAAATATAGATAATGTTATATAAATAGGCTATATATGGACTATTTCATTGGTAGAAATGTTTTAACGGAGCAACAAACGTAATACTAATCTTCGTTGTGCATGTATTTAATTATACCATTACAAAGTATCTTCATTGAAAGTATGTTGAACAAAAAATGATATATTGGCCAAACAAAAACAAAAGTAAGCCATTATTCAATAGTATGATCTCGTCTTTTTATCAAGTTAAGTACATAAAATGAATTTCGGATTATGATTGGCTATAATAATGCTTCCTGATGTTTCCTTTTTCTATGTGAAATAAGTTGGCATTTTATTGAATAATCATTTAAACATTTAAGCATTAGGAGTACATATTTTTATATTGAACATACATTGCCATGTGCTCCAATATACTGCACAATAAGAAAATATAAACTAATGAGTTGAATTATGATGGAAGAGAACACCTTTCATTATACAGGAGTGTGTTACACAGCACCCCCTATTGGAAGACCAAGAAATGAGTTAATGCAAAACAACACAGCTGACAAAAAAGGCAACAGTTACAGTAGGCTACATCCAACCAGCTGTCACCCCATGAGAAAGTAATGGAGAGGTGTGCATGGTAAAAATGTTAATACATAGTCTAGATATGTTTCATAAACAGTCCTTAATACTCAACTGTTGCATACATATTGGGAATCAAGTGGTCAGTGCATGGATCCAACTAACTAGGCCACATAAGACATGTCATAGAGAGAGAAAATGAAAAACTTTCTCACTACACACAGAATCACATAATTTGAACTGAATACACACACTCACACACACACACACACATTCGTGCAGCATGTGATATTCTCTATTGAAAGCTAACAAGTATGGATTTTGGCAGTTTAAATGAATAAAAGTTAGGACACTGTGATATCATACCAGTGTCATTTGTGGAAAATGGTGTGTCTGTGTGTCCCAGCTGGCACACATAATCCACATCCCACCCACCATCAGGGTCTAGAGCAGAGTTATTTTAGACAACATTTTATTTTTTCAACACACACAATTAGATGAAAATTCACCATATGCTACAACAGAATTTAGTTTAAGTGCCTGCTTTGTAAGAACAACTAAAACCAGGGAAGCCAGAGTCAGCTAAAATATTTTATATAAATGTGTTATAACATTTATAAGAACTTGTTTTAAAGTCTACAGTTTTCCACTGCGGCAATCTTACCTTCCATGTTGACACCAAATAAACCAAGGAAAAGCTCGCTTGCAAAATGCTAATTGATTATAGCAGCAGGCATATTAGTTTATATGTTTTAGGCCTGGTTTGATGGGCCTATGACTGAATAATTCCGACCAATTTTGTGCCTGAAAAACATCAAATAAAAACCTATGATTTCCAGGCGCATATAAATGTTATTTTCATTGTAAACATGAAAAACACACAACTTACTGGAACGATTGGAATCCTTATGTGAACGAATAAGTCCAGGAAAGGTAGTGTTGCCTACAAAGCTCTTTTCTTTCTGCTTCTCAGATAAGGGAAGCCAGCAGCTGCGATTCCCAGACAGTTAAGATTATATATGATGTGTATATATCGAAGGTTTGTCAGCTCTTCCAGGCCATAAAACCCACTTTAATGACACCACGTGTTTCCCATGCACCATTCACAGACCCTGCTTCAGGCAATTGGCATAAATAACCTTCAAAACTTTAAAATACGCTAAAAGACATAGAACAAGGAATTCAATACATTGTCATCATGGTAGGGTAAAGCTAAACTGCTAACTGTAAAAGCTCAGAACATGTTACCCATGAACTAGTTTGTTTAAGGGATTAGAAGACTATCGGTTTTTAAAGGTGAGTAGATTTTTTTTCTTTCATATGGGACTGGTTAACGATTTACTTAAAAAAAGATAAACTGAAAGATTTCCAACTATTTAGTCCAATATATAAACACTTCCTTGACAACAAAGTACACGAGATAACGATATGAAGTCACCGACAATGTTCCGGCATCTTTGCCCTCTGCTCTGACGTTTGTCTAAATTTTGGCCTAGCATGGGTTACACAACCAGATTGTCTGATCGCTGATGAAAGCCAACGCCGTGGTTACTCAGGCTCTCTGGTCACATCAAGCTTCAGTTCTACGCTGGAAACCACTGTTTTGTCTTTGCAACAGACTATCTTCCTCTTCAACCCAGTCAAACAGGAAAAACTTTGTGGTGTAGTGGCTGACGAAAAGCAATAAAGTTTTATTTGGGTTTTAAAATGTTATGTGGTTTTGTCTGGCATATGCCACAGGAGGCAACAAATGATTTGACAGATTCGTATAAACAGTACATATTCAAATACCAGAAATAATAAATAACACGAACATGAAGGTATTCATGTATATGAAATATGTTTATTTAGGCTATAAATGAATAAATTACAATCAATGCAGTTTGGCTATCGTAACATAGATTATGATACATGCACGTCCACTGTTGATATCAGAATGTTTCATTATTATCAATAAAGGATATTCAAATTACTAGCAACTTGTATCAGTTCAAGATAATGTTCTGCATATCAGTTTTACAACACGTGTTAGGCTGCCATAAGTCAACTTTACTGTTTTAGGGTAAACATCAGTAATCCCTCTGCGATAGTGAACTCACATTTTTGTATCATTAACAATCATTATCAAATTAGTATAATGTATCAAGAGAAGACACGCATTATCTAAAATAGCCCTGCTATATTGCACCAAAATTAAAGAGGGAGTGGCCTTGCATTCTGCGACCCCTCCCATTGTAACCTTCAACACAAATGATCACATTTCCTTACATTACTTTAAAAACATCAGAACCATTCAACAATGGAATTAAATTCAACACCTTATGTTTTAAACAGCACAGGCAAAATGTGCATGGCTATAATGAAAGCAATGTATTTGAAAAGCACCTCATAGGTAGGCTATTCTGACCTCTGTAACCGAGCAAATTTAGCTTCTAATTTATCTGGAGATCTGACAAAATGCAGGGTTATTTTTGTTACTTGTTTAATTTCAACTTTAAATCCTTCTTCCATTTCATGCGTCGATTCTGGAACCAAATTTTGATTTGTCTTTCATTCAGGCAGAGGTTATTGGCGATCTCAATTCGCCTACGGCGAGTGAGGTACCGGTTGAAGTGGAATTCTTTCTCCAACTCCAGTGTCTGGTAGCGGGTGTAACTGGTCCGCGACCGTTTACCGTCCGATTCTGAAGTGGCATTAGAAAAATGCAAACTTTAAAAAACCAATGATAAATTAATTTGACACACAAATTCCACGTAGTAGGCTAACCCATATCACATTTTATGGAAGTACACAGTATACAGTGGACTTAAAGATGACATTGAAATTGTGAAATGCAGTGAGAAGTGAAAGAGGTTTGAGTGAAAAACTGGAGTATCAGTATGTTATTTGTAGATATTCTATGTATCTAGAAAAATGATAATGTCAATTATTTTAGTAGACCAATGCTTTAAACAAAGGTGGATAACATATCGACTTGAAAAATGCTAGCGCATTACTAATATTACGTTGTTGCAACTAGTGGTTCATCCATGAGAACAATCCAAGGTGAAAAGTTCAGTATTAGGTCAGGACAGAGTCTCCCGAAAGGGTTCAACTTAAGGCTACTCATTTTATAGTACAGCATACAATAATCTATGAACAAACTGAAATGACAGGCTTTAGTTCGACCAAAATTATAATAAAACATGAATCTAAGTAGCCTACTTCTATATAATTTTTGTTTCTCTTATCCAATTATACCATCATAAATCTCTCTGCAGATCACCTCTACTCAGTAACAGAACAGGTTTACGAGCAATAGATGCCTTTGTCATAAAATTTATGACTGTGAGTTTTATTATTTCCTGCTTTTGGCCTATAAAACTCAAGAGGAAATGTGAATGGGCAGAGGAAGTATTGGGACGAAAGAGTGAATGAGGGAAGACACAGTAGCCTACATTAGAAAATAACTTTACCGTGGCTCATGTGTAGCTTTTTCATCCAGGGATAAATCTCTGGCTGCTGTTGACTGTCTTGTTGGTGATGGTTCAAAATATTCTTTCGTTTGACTGTGTGCACAGTTTCGACCTTCATCTTGCTTTCTTCAATTCTGCCGTTGGATTTTTTTGTCAGTTCCATGCCCCTGTCAATCTCTTCGTCTAACAGCCCATTACAACAGTTGTTAAGCCCGTTCGCCTCCACGGAGCTACTGGAGACCACTGCCAGCTGTGGTCGTGTTGGTAGATGAGTATCCGTGTTGTAGCGCAAGATAGTTTTCATCTCTTCTCGTTCAAAAGAGTTCGCGATAGGAACAGGAGAAGTAAATGTTCCGTTGAAATGACGACCATTGAAACCGTGAAGATTAGATTGATGGCGCTCTGAAAGAGAGCTATAGCCTCCAACATTCTGCATATTGTATTTAGGTTCTTCGTGCGTTTGCCTAAACATTTTAAAAGACAAGTAGCCCCCCAAAAAAGTTAGGCTACTTGTCTAACTAACAACAAAATAAAAAATGATAACAGTTCATGGAGCAGCCTTGCTAAATAAGCAAAAGTGTACTAAAAAATACATTTCTTTGAAGCTGATTTGAAATTCAGGTTTGTCTTGCCCAAAAATAATCCAGGATTTATAGGTGGGGGTGTTACATTTGTTGTACTTGATTCGACGCGCGCTGCCCAAATATGGGGTAATTGAAAGGGATCACGTGCAAATGTTGGCCAGTCATAAATTGGCTTGATACTCCAGGGGATATTGATGAATAGGGGAAACGTGTCCGGTTAACATTGAGCTTTTGGTTGTTCGAAATCGTGGCAAAAAAGGGCGAGACAGTAAGACAAGAGCGTCATCTTGTGTCTGGTATGGGGCAGGGCGGTCATATGTGCCCACTCCAGTCAACCCATTGCCTACCATACCATTGGTATGAGAGGTTGAGTGCCCCACAGAGGCTGTATAATGACAATCACTGCAATTATTCAGGAACACCGCCTGCAAAACATTTAGGAGTAGCGATAAGTAGGCTAAATGTTTTTTTAAATAAGAATAAGATTCGTACAAATTATAATAACGATAGTCTGTAGTAACCTAGTTCAAAACTCCTATTATTAATATAATAATGCAACTATAATAAATGATATAAACAATTATAAAATAACAATAATAATAATAATAGTGAATTAAGCAAAATCAAAACCAGAGTAAAAGGACACAAGGTGTAATTGATTATGGGCATGAATAGGCCTAAATGAATAATTAATAATGAATGAATACATTCAATTTTTGAGACTTCAAAGCGCAATCTAATTCAGCAATAGCGATAGGTAACAGTTATCTAAAATCTTTCAAACAAATTGGGCCTAACAGCACAAATTGTGTTTTAAGATTTCATGTCGTTGGAATTTGCTAATCCCTTTTGTTTCTAGATCCACCATATTTAAAATGATATATGTCATGGTGTGGGTATAATTTGTGAATATGGTATTTAAGATATATTGGGCTACATATTTAGCAAGACGAAAGAGATCTTTTGAAAACGTTTTATTTCATGATTCACAATAATGACAAAACAAGACTTCAAAACACGAAACAAAATTGTTTATCACTCTTCCTTTAGTCTGGAATCAGATGATCTAAAATATCTTTGTGTACAGTTGTAAGAGCTTCTATCAAAGCAGCAGAATGCACATAAGTCTTCAAACGACTGACAATGAATATATACACATATCTATAGTATCCCTGCAGCTTTGCAGGATAGCACAAGCCATATACACTTGATGCGGTACGAACCTAAAGTAGGTGTGTATCCGTCACGCCCTTCATATTTTCACTGGATGATCTTAATTAACACTGTGATTAAGTTATTATTTCGTGAACGTTTTTTGAATAGGAAAACGTTTTATGTTGAAACTTTTCATTTCACAACACAGGTAGCATAACAGGACACTTTCTAACAAAGTAGGTAGTTTTACGCCGACACTCTAAGGAGTCAAAATTCCTTATTTCCCCCCCAAATAATCTGGAGATTTCTGCTGGTTGTAAAACTCTTGACGCCTGTGTCTGAAAGAGAAGTACAAGCTGCATAGTTGCCTATATCATGCAATTAAGTCTCTGGTCCTTGGAACTATAGGTAGTAACGTTGGATTCCGTGCTGTAATTCAATCTTTCTTCTTTTCATCGTCTTTCTCTTCTTCTGCACCACTGCGTTGCTCCTCCACAGATGCTGCTGTCGACTCACTTCCCGTCACAGTCGAAGTGAGATTGCTCTCCTTTTTCCATTTCATACGGCGGTTCTGGAACCAGATTTTTATTTGACGTTCTGTTAAACAAAGAGCATTTGCAATTTCTATACGTCGGCGTCTGGTCAGATAGCGATTGAAATGGAATTCCTTCTCGAGCTCTAGTGTTTGGTATCGAGAGTAAATTTGACGTCCTCTGCGTCTGTCTGATCCATACCCGACTCCTGTACGGAGAAAACATAAGAAATTATAATTCCCCCATATAGCATATACAACTCTCCAATAGTAGACAGGTATCAACATAAAGGTGGATTGGATCAAAGAATTCCACAAAGGTGAATTGTTTTTTAGTCATCATTCTGAATGTAAAAATAGGTCAAAGAATATAAGCTAAAGAGTAAAAGCACGTATATTGATTCAGATAGATTAAAATTGTGATCCCTACTAGATCACAGAAACACCGAACTGATACATATCAAATAGGCCTGTATAATATGCCAATTCATCAGGTTCAGCGTAGGCTTCTTTAAAAATGAAGTTTACGCTTAGGCTACTTTGTAAGGCAATTGTTACAAAATAAACCAACATTAGTTTGTATGCACATGAAAGGCCTTTCTACAAGACGAAGTGGTTCCGTGATGGTTTATGGGGCCATAAAAAGTAACTTACTATGTTGTTGTAAAACCGGCCCATTTCGTTAATTTATTTGTCGTAGTAAAACTCACCGCTGTGAGAGTTCATTCGCTGCATCCAAGGGTAGATTTGGACGTTGGCTTTCTGCTCTTGTGTTCCTGTTCTTGCTTGATCCAAGCTGTACTCTGGAGAAATGTGGCTTTGTGTATTGAGTCCCATACTTGTTTGTCTACAACTGGGGAGCACATCTTTTTCTTGAAGAAAAACATTTGATCCATATTCATATGGTGCTCTGCTCGTCCCAAAAACCACATTGTCTTGAGGAGAATAGAACGGTGCGTATATCCGATTCTGGGTCACAGCTGCACCGTACGACGGAAAGTGTCTGACTGTGTCATAAGTGGTGGAATTTAAGGGAACATTCGGCAAAACGTCTTGACCAGCAGATAAATGGCACGAGAGCGACGGGTTTGCAAAATACGAATTCATACCTCGCCCGTAAACCAAAAAAAAAAAAACTATGCCAGTTATTTTCTATAATTTCAGTCCCTTTTGCCAGGTCCCTTAATCTACTTTTTGCGCTATTCAAAATAAAATGCTTCTTTACCCTTGCTGTTAACACTCTTTCTTTTTATTTACGTATTTCGAGGTTTCAATATTATTAATTTCCAATCTCCTGTTAAGAGGCACAATCCCGAGTGTTATAGCCGAGGCTTGGCTCCGAGAGAGACAATATGACAATGTCAGCTGACCGTTTTCCACCAATTGAGAGCAAGGAGTTGAGAAGAAACTGTAACGTTTGTTCCTAGCTAACCATTAGTGCTAAAATGCAGCTACAATGCAGCATGTAAGTTCGACATGCATAGAAGGAACGGGAGCGAACCAAATAGTGTACATATACTGTCAACGATGATATACACCCACGAGTAACTTACCTAAATGCTCAGCATACAGCTGAAATGTTTTGTAAAGTGTGGAGAAAACTTAATTCGTATGTTTCACCACAAAACATGTTTCACCAGATTTGACAAAACTGTTAACATCCATTACCTTACCAGAGACGTTGAACGCAATGTATGTTGGCATGTGTATGTGTGTGTGTGTGTGTTTATGTGTGTGTGTGTGTGAGAGAGAGAGAGAGAGAGAGAGAGAGAGAGAGAGAGAGAGAGAGAGAGAGAGAGAGAGAGAGAGGGAGACAGGGAGACAGAGAGACAGGGAGACAGGGAGACAGAGAGACAGAGAGACAGAGAGACAGAGAGACAGAGAGACAGGGAGACAGGGAGACAGCGAAAGAGAACATTTGAACAAATCTTGATTTGACTTTATGAGCAATGTTTATCTTGCAAAGATTGATCCTTGATTCAGTACATTTACGGGATGTTAGTTTTGTGATGGATTATCCATTGCAAACTCAGACTACATTACTGAGATTATTTCAATGTTTTACATTTTATATTCAGAGCATAACATGACGTGGGTAATTATCGTGTTATGCGTTGAACAGCATGGGGGAGGGTAGAGGTGGTAAGAATGCGTTTAGGGTCTAGTCTGTGTTGGCAATAAAACCACAGACGTCCCCCAGCTCACCAACATCCATGGCAAACTATGCGCATGGCCCTGGCCACAATCTGAACATTCACAAGCTCCTGAAATGAAAGTCTTTGTTGAAGTCCACAAGTGTACCAAAAGGTGCCGAGTTTGTTATTCGGTACCTGAGTTGTTTCAGTCATCTTTTGAAAAGTGAAAAGTGCATCGCCACGAGCACATCAGAAAACATATCATTGCAGCACGATCTTGTTGAGAACAACAAGGAATTACTTTCCCTGCCTACAAAGACACAATCTGAATGATTTAAAATAAGGATCGCATTATGAAACGTTTTAACCAAACTGTTTTAGTCTAAAATGCTCTAGCTGATCACAAAACTAGTCAAGATATTTTATTTTCGTTATGTGACACGCTAACCCTGGCCTAAGCAAATAATGAGCCAAAAATAACGATCCAACTACAGGTGAGATACTTCACTGACTTATTTGTGATGAGCAAAAATTATGCTACATTTTGAGCTATCCACAAATCATTGTGGACCTTAGACTGATGCTCTAAATGCAACCTTTCATCCCATGCGACGAGTAAGCTGCTTTACCACAATTTACAATTTCTTATTTTTGCTTTAGGCCACAATTCACCAGCTTTTACTTTAAAGGACCTACACCTGCACATACTCGAATTTGTCTCCACATGTTCGATGTGTACAGATCCTACATGTAGATTAAATTAGCCTATATGTTTGTTCAAATATTTATTATAAACACTAAAACAAACTTTGTCGACAAAAATGTATGAAACTATAATATTTATACACTTTACATACAAATCACACAATTTGATTAATAGGTCACTTGTTTTAAAATACAAGTAGCCAAATGAATTAACATAGCGTACAACAACAATAACATCAGTGTTGCATGTAATACTTTATACCTTATTAGTAGGCTATATTTCTATATAAGTCACGTAGAATTTGCGGACTGGCATATGCATTAATGTCATTATACCCAGCGTTTCGTTTTTTATTAACCCTAGCTACAGTGTAAAGGCTATATTTACATACCTCATTTGACGACTTTGTAGAATTTTAAGCACTAACCCACTAACTTTCCCTAAACATTTGTAGATGGAGATGCATTTGGGCTCTTTCAGACTCTGAATAGGCAATAAAAAGAAAACAAACAGAGAGGAGGAAGTAGCTGGTGTAATAAAGTCTTCCAATCTGTGGACTGCCGTTCCCATGTGACATCCGTATGGCCCATCTCTTGAGGCCAATAATATAACAGCCTATGTTCAGGCCACTCACATACAATGCAGAGAACCTGAATTATCTGTAGTTCAGATGCAAGACATTTTATTAAATACGACCCATCTCTTAAATTCGACTACTTTTTCATTTGATATAGTTCTCTAATGGTGCATAGGTTGAATGCATTTAATCTGTAGATAGCTATTGTCCACTTGTAATAAGATAAATAACACCATAACACAACAACACTCTATTTGGACATACTGTACTTAAACTAAGCTTGTATCTTCCTAAATCAGTATCAGCCAGTTCAGCTACTGTAGCCTAGCTGATATTCATAACCTATCACCATAATTTACATCAGCGTGTTGTCAACCTGAAAGGATGAGAGAAATCATATATGGAGATTGTGGTATGGCAACAAAACATATTAGACGGATATGCTCTATGGAGGTTTCTGTTAGACAACATTACGTGTATTTTGCAATAGCAGCTGTTGATCTTTAACTGACCAATCTTGGGAGTTAATGCAGTGTATGCCAACATTGAAAGTCTACCGATGTATAGAAGAAAGGGCTTCAGCTTTTAGTGTTTTATTGCAGCCCTTGAGCCAGATCACATGCTCTCAGCTTTTGAGTCAGACAGGAAATGGTCCATTTGGCTTTTAGTCCCGTAGCCTGCTCTCTATAAACCCAAATGTGGAGCAGGCCTAAGTCCCTTTGCAAATCCTAAAAGACATCGGACACATGACAATAAAAGCACATCTTAAATATATCCAAGTTACAATAACGATTTTGTACAAAGCCATAGATGACGAATTTTGTTATTACAGTTTTTACATGGCAAGTTCTAACTACTAATGGTAAACTCTCGTTTTCCATAACACAAACTCTTTGGTTTTCCTTCCTTTTTTTTCTTCTTATGACGGACTTTCCGTAACCATTCAAACTAGTTCTGAGGACCCCATCCCAACATCAAAGCTTATGGTTGTAATGTTTCTTTATTGAATTGATTCCAAAATCAAAGAATAGTAAGTCTATGTTCTTTTTGGTATTCAATTAGATGAATATACCCCAATATGCAGGGTAATTGCAATGGATAACGTGAAACCATGGACAAAGTGTATACTATTTGAACAGGCAAAATGAATGCCCGGATGTGAGCCTGCTCGTTATACATTCTGTAGGCTGTTGCCAAAGAGCACACGTCGTTAAACACATCGTAAAAAGTGTCCATCAGAACAAATGCCTTGTTAAAACATTGTAGATTAGGTTTCTAAAAGGCCTTCATATGATGAAGATATATGAATGTACAATGTAATTCCGGCCCAAAGCCACCTCTAATTTTGATGCCAACAATGTAAAGGCCGCACTGTGTTTCAAAAAAGCGTTTGAAAATGGGCCACAACATAATCTTTGTTCATGCGCGTAACTTATCATGAGAATCATATACTACCCTATCATATCTGATCTCGTTCTCTCTTTCACCCTCACAGGCTTAATATATCAGGGTAAGAATGCCCCAAACCTTGCGCCCTGTGTCTATTTTTAGAAGAATGTATTTTACAAAGATATGTTTAGTATTTGTATTCAACTGTTAGCAATCTTGTTCCAATACCCTTGTATTTTAGAAATGTGATAGAAAGCACCGTAAATGTTTCATATTCGGTTGAAACAATATTAATACCTGGCGCTATTGTGTTATGTTTGATCTGTCCAGTCAAAACAAATCAGTTGCAAATACCCAAACGTAGGCCTCGTAACATACAAAGGAATACACACAAAACAGATTCACACAGAAGCACCCACACAAAGGCAGGCAATAGCCTTTGCGCGTTCACGCACGCATATGCGCACGCAGTGAGTGAAAGAAATCCATAAGGCGTCAATTTGTTTTTAGAAAAAACAATTATATCACTTAAGATTTGTCATGATCCATCTGGCAATGATGATAGTGCCAATGATAACCACCATGTTGAGTCACAGACACAGATATGCATATTCAAACTAGGCTCTATACGGTTTTGATCATTTCAATATATTTGGTAATGTTGTTTTAAAGATCAATCTTTCAATTTACATGGGCTATCTGACTATTCTGCATTTCAATATGACCCAATATCGAGAGGAGGGTTACTGTCACCATTTAACGTGCACATTATTTACAATTATGGATTTAGATATGGCCCCTTGTTTGTCAAAAATTAATGTCTTGTAATTTCAATGTTAGTTTAGCAGCAGGCTATTGAGCTTGGCTAACAGAAAAACAGGGCCCTCTCCGCACACACCCTCACCCTCGCTTCAGATATGAGCACAAGGGGGCACTGCAGTAAACAGCGTGCGCGTGTATGTGTGCGCGTGTGTGTATGTTTTGAGAGTGAGTGTGTGCTCAGCACCAACATAATATTAAGGTAAAGGTTCAAAATAACATATATTAAATTTATTCAGGGTATTTGAGATGTTCTTCTGTTTTTGTTAACAATTTATGATTAAGACGTAATTGGAAGATCAAAACAGATAGGCCTAATTTGCGCTGCTCACATATTTGGATAAACTACACTGGTATAGCCTATTATCAATGTATTTCTATGACCAAAGAAGATAATTTTTTAGGCTAATCAAATATATGATATAGTTCATGTTTCTCAGGGATTAGACTACAGGCAATCGCCTGGCGCTTTTTTTGTATCACCTAACAGGTGAATAATCTGGGATGAATTTCACCCTACAGGTCAGGTCACGAATAGCCAACACAGGGCTATCAGTGTTGTATTTTGTGCATACATGTTCTCGCTGTTCAATGTTTTAAAAACTACACATCGGGCCATTCTCTGACGCATATAATCTCAATTTCACGTAACCTTTAAGAACATGAGAATTAAATATTGCGGTTTTCTTACCCGTTGTCTGTGTTTCCTGGATTGTAGTGACGACGCAAGTCTGGACCAGCAACTCATTACATGGCGCAAAGGCGAAAGGAAAGCTGTCTCATTTCATATCCTTAAAACACAGATCGTTCTGAGTTTCAAAATGCGGTTCATTTGCACAGCTCTGCGATCTCCATTTACCCATTTTATCCTATCCCATAGGTTAGCTGGAGCGGGTGAAGGCGGCGACTGACGAGATGCCATTTCTGACGGTTAGTCAGGAGGACGCCGGAGACGCGGAATATATCACAGTCGTGTTGAATTGACGGTTCAAACCTGAACGATATCAAGTTGAGAACAAAAGAATCAAAAAAAGAAAATGGAAGTTCTGTGCGACAGCAGAGACTGCTGCTGGTATAGCGTTAGGTCCACATAATAGACAACACCATAAAGTTCATGTTCATGGAGCCTGTGCCACGTGGCTTGTTGCAACCAATCCCAGAATGGATTCAGTCGTAAACTTTTATTACTCAGCTGTAAATTTCTCCCTTTTTACTAGGAATGTTTGCTCCCATCTCTTTCGTTTTAGCTTTTCTTCTGAAGACTACAACGTATTACTACAATTACTTTTCAAAGTTGTACGAATACTCCTTAGTTTTCAAATGAAGAAAATCTACACCTGTTCGATCCTAAGGACATTCAATATTTAATCTAGAAAAGTTTAGTTATGCCACTCTTACGTACCAACATCGTGATATTGATGAGATGAAGACACATATGGGCTACATACGCACATAAAGGTCAACTTTATTATTCACTCTGATAATTTTTCCCTTTACACTTTAATTTCACTTGCATCACATATGCTACTGCTAACTCAATTACATATTCAGGTCTAGCCTGCATATAGTCCCTTTACTGCATTATAAATAAACTTAAATGCCCTTGATCATGGAACACCTTTAAAGAACCTGAGCAGTAACAAAGACAACTTGAAATGCATTAGCAAATGATTGTAAAAGCATTTGTGTGCAAATATCAACATATAATCTCAACATATCAATAGAAAACGGTTTATGTAGAAGCCCGTAGTTTATGAGTTTATGAGACATGCACGCGCTGGGCATGACCTAGGCATACGCCTAACTGGCGATCAGATTGTAACGATCCCTCAAATTATCACCATCTAGCCCACATTATTATTCTTCAGTTTAAAGGATCATATACGTGAAGCTACAACTCAGTACACAGGCAGTTACTTGCGTTCACAACGTTTAGGAAATTCGGCTATATTCCACACATGGATATTAGACAAATAGCTACTATACATTTTTTTGTATTAATTCATTAAGATATTACTTACCTTAATCCTGAATCTTCTATGTAAAATCCAAAAGACCATTTCAATATTGTTTCAGCTATAGGCTGCGGCCGAAACAATAAGCGAATCCTATATCTTAGCCTGCCTCTTGAAAAGTTATGAATTCGTACAGCAGACTAATAAGACCTACACATTCATCGAGGTAAGATGTGGCATGTCCATGCCAGCCGTGCAATGAGCCGACTTTGCACATATGAAAAGAGTAACACTATGTTTCCGCATAAGAAGGCTTTACACCACCAATAAAGTTTACTGCAGGTATACTTAACCTTATTGGGGATGTCAACTCCAATACAATAGCTGTGTTAGGACAATGTTTCTCGCTGTGAAAGTTCCAGTTAGTTGCCAAAATGCAACAAAGTATGTTAGCGAAGGAACAAGTTGCAATAAGGAAACAAATTGGCCTAGGCTAAGTTAATAAATGAGCAAGACTATTTCGAATGACAATCTTTGCACTGATTTGAGCGCCCACACAAGTTCAAAACTAACCAAAAATGTATCTTTCAAAAAGGACTTTAGAATCGAATGAAAGATAGCTTCATAGTAGTTTCTTATTTTTGCTTTTTGTTTTTCTGGCGGGTTAGGTTCCCTTCACAGAATAGCATCCCCATTTCACAATCACATATTAAGTCAGCTTTATTCGTTTATCAAGTCTATTGGGTTTATTCTGTATTCTCTGAAAATGTATAAATCTGTTCAACAACAATGTTTCACTGAGATATATTTCTTCAAACTGTTAAAAGCGTAATACAATCCCGATGGAATAGCTTCCTGCTCAGTGATAGCCTATTGAAATAAGGAAAATAGTCTAAATAAGTCAACCAAAATGTCAACAAAGAACGGAACGAAAGCAAACTGAGGAAAAATTATGAATCTTCTAGCAAATTATTCAGAGGATTTGTTTATGGGTCTTTTGTTAGATTTGTACAACTCAGGCAGAGTCGGCTCTACGGGAGGGAGATTGAAATTGGCAGGCCCCAATTTCAAACCAAATATGGTCTCTGTGCCATAATATCGGATTGCTAGTTACAACCAATGTTATCTTGAGAGATTCCAACTAAAACATTTGCAGCGCACCTTTTTGTGTCCACCTTAGCGTTGACAATTCTTAATGACTAAAGAACCGTGGTCTAGTTCATAGACGTTATAGAGTTGGTTGGTAGTAGGCTATTTACCTGCCTCCCTCAGTATATTGTCAAATGAAAAAACATTCAAATGCCAATTCATGGGTAAGGGCTTGGGTGTATTGCAAGGGCTTTTATAGATAGTGTATGTTCAACCATGTTCAATGTAGGCTATTTAAAGTAAGTCTACCCAGTGAGCCTCCTTGGATTATACCAATATTTTGTGTGGGCCTACTTGATTTTCAACTTGTCACTTCTGTTTGGCTTAATTAAGTGAATGTCTTAAGAAACTAAATCAAAGCAATATTCTATGTTGATTACACATAATGAAAGGCGGTGAGATGGTGTATTTCGTCAGTATAGGCACGTTTACTAAATATGTAATCACACAGATAGTGAGCCATCTTGTTTATTCATAATTTTTAATCAACAACAATGGCGTGGACACACAATTCCGTCGTTCACATGAGAAACACCAGCAAACAAGCATACGGGTAACATCGAAATATAACAAGACGTACATAAAGATTATATTCAGTGCAAAAAACAACTAGTCTATGCTATATCACCAACACGTTAAAATCAAACTTTTTACTTAAAAATCATTGTAATTGTAGCAGGTATTTTATACACAGTAATGTGCGTTTTCTATAGGCAGTTTTAGTCGTTGGGGAAATATGTTTCAAAGAAAACAAAGCGGTGCCATTAGAATGGAATGGGCAACTAAGGGCAATGCTCTGTTTATTAGGTAGTACTGCGGTACAATCTCCAAATTTGTTGCGAGGCTTTGAGCCAATTGTCTTTCAAAGACTAAACATTGTCTTCAACAAATGTATACTGTATGGGTAAATAAAACATAATTTAACAATACAATGTTGGATTAATACTATAGCCTATAACAAGAACATATGAAATCTCTGTATTTAGAAATCTCTATTGCAAACTCCCAAGGTTTAGGTAGCATCAAAGGATTTCAAACGATTGCATTTCCCTGGTAATCCTAGCAAAATAGGATTTAAGATTCCTTCTCTTAGCCTTCACAACAAATTAAATTGAAATCAGATTAATAAAAGACTATACGCGCTTTACATGGGCATTGCTTGTCAATTGGATTTTCCTATGACGCTCTTGTGATGAGGCTGAACATGTTCTACTCGTAGCCTAAGTTAGACCTATATTTATGATTTTGAAGGCAGCTGTTTTGCAAAGAGGTTTATGCCATTTAATATAAATTGCCCATATGTACAAGATAGGTAGGTGTTGGTCAAATCGAATTATTTTGCAGTGTTCTTGGACGTTGGGATTGGAAGTTGATTACACATGAGATATCTTAAGAGTATAGCCAGATCCGTTTAACATGCATAGCCTAACCGAATAGCAGTTTAGTGACCTGCAGGATGCCAAAGCCTACCTAAGTAGAACTATGACCCTAAAGAATGTGAAATTTAAATGCATTTTACCTACCAAACTGCCAGTTAACTAAAGGAAAATTTGCCTATAGGCATATAACAACCACATATGTGGGATTCTCTCTCCTCTCGACTAAGAAAAATTGTGGTCATAAAGTTGACTCTATGCCTCTTTCTTGCTCATCATTTGTATGGAAACTCTTTTCTGTTGTTCAGCCATATAACCATAAAAGACCATAAAATCACTCCTTGGTCTCTTCTTTCTCTTCCGCTTCTTTCTCTTCCGTTTCTTCTATTTCACCGTCCTCGTTGCCCTCTTCTTCGGCCTCGGCTTCGACCTCTCCTCTCTGCCCCGGAAACTTGTCTTTGTTGTTCTCCTTTTTCCACTTCATTCGCCTATTTTGAAACCAAATCTTTACCTGCCTTTCGGTTAGACTCAAGGCATGGGACACTTCAATCCGTCGCTTGCGTGTAAGGTAAGGGTTGAAGAGAAACTCCTTCTCCAATTCAAGAGTTTGGTAGCGACTGTAGGTTTGCCGTCCATTGCGTCTCCCTGGGGCTTAAAGAAATAAGAAGTTTTATTTTAGAATATCACTACATATTTTGAATGCAGTTTCCTAAGGCGACTAATTGTAATAATACCGCGTAAACAATTCATAATCCAATCACGTGACAATGTCTTCCGCCATTCATGAGATAAAAAAACGGTGGCGAATGATAACAGGACGAAACATTTATTAATTATGTGTGTAACATGCAAATATATATATATATGTCTTTGATAGTTGTATTCTGTGTGATGTCTTGCTTTGAAACACAATATTCACGAATGTACTTTGTGTTTACAGGTTGTTGAACAATAATACAGATTAATTTGGGGTTCTTCGTTCCTGTGATAAAATGTTGCTTTTCTGACACTTCTTAAGTTAGGCCTATATAAACCTATAAAGAATCGTCTAAATGGTGCTAGTGGCATAGGATCAAACAAAATACTGCATTAGTAGGCCTAATTAAAATATAATTTAAAGTGAGTTGTATTCCTAATTCATTAACAACATTCTGACATCTCAATGGCAAGGGCTATCATATAATTCGGCGTAAACAACTACAATTTGAGTGTAAAGAAGGACCTTCAATCATGAAATCATACAAACACACACGAGGAGTGTGTGTGTGTGTGTGTAGGTGCCAGCGTGTGTGTGAGTGTGTGTGTTTGTATGTGTGTGGAGGTAAGAGCCTTAACGTGAAAAGTCCTTCTAGATTTAAAATATATCATAGCGATCTCTATTTTAGCTATCAGTAAGAAGATGTCAAGTCAGCAGATGATGTTGCCATACACGTACAAGGCTTAATATTAAACAATAGGTTTTACTACAGTTACAATGTCCATTATCATCAGGCAAAATGTCTGTGACTTGGTCATGGAATCTTTGGGCCTATGCTAACTTTGCAGTTGATGCGGGAGGCGCTGTGTGGCTGTGAAGTATCCAAATCTGTCTTTTGTCAGATTTGACGCCTTCTCATTTCATAACGTTTCATTACATATTTCCGCTCAAATATACTGCTATTTCAAAGAAAACCAAAGAGCAACATAGGCTACATTTTCAAAGGGAACATTCCAAGCTTTTGTGTTGCAGAGACCAACTGTGACATACGTTCAAAACCCTAACACGTTTATTTTATAGTGCTATAAAGACTGTAAACCCCAGTCACTTACCTATTTCACTTTCTCACACAGGTAGACAAACTCAAATAAACACGCGCGCAAGTAGACGTACACACGCATTTACACACCAACACAGAAAAGCGCACACACAACGTGGAAAAGGAACACAAAATGATGCTAACCGTGGGGTCTCATCCAAGGAAACATTAGACTGGGAGAGGAGTTTTGATTTAAGTGGCCTTGTCCTTCTCCGGGGTTAGAGCTGTTGGATTTACAGTCTGGGTATTGCGCGAGGCTTGCCTCTTGCTGGGTACCATAAAGTGGTTGCCGTGGAAGGGCTTCGTATCCATAAAATTTTGTTGCGTCTCCATGGCAAGCCAAAGCGCAGGGGTTCTGTTGATATCCAGGATTGGAGATTCCCGTGGTTCCGTGATGGAAAAAGTCCTGGACGTGATGAGATGGGTGTTGAAAGCCAGGCGCTGCTGCCCCGGGTCCGTACACCAGCGTGTGGCTACGGGCAACGCTTTGTGGAAACCTGCAGTCGTAGTAAGTTGGCTCCAGCGATTCGGTACCTTTGTACTTGGAAAAAAGGGGGTTAACAAAATAGGAGCTCATGATTAGTTTGCATTAAGCAGACAGGTCTCTCGCGGTAGAATATCCCCCTTTAGGATGGTGGCAGTCTTTTGTTTGGGTCCCAACTCGCACACAGCACAGACACACCGGAACTAGATTGAGAAACGCTGCCCCTTTGGACAATCTAAGGCAGCTCCCTCTTGCTTACACGCTCCTCTCATCGAATTTCTCTCAATATCTCCAGTCTTATATCTTTTTTCGTATTCAAACCCGGCGCATGGCGTGTGCTTTGGATGCGTGTTAGGGTTCAAGCTGGCTAGCTCCACCGACAGTAACAAACGCTTCTCTTTTCGCTTTTTTTAGCTTCCCAACCAACCACCCCCACCACAACCCCCCCCTTCCAACATCCCCCTCCCTTCTTCCCTCCATGAGCGGATAGTCATACACCTTGTGAAAACCTGCACTATATCAATCCATTAACGAGAGGTATGCTAAGCGCGATTATCAAGTGAAAATAAACTGCACAAAAAATGCTTTGCTGCAACCAGTCTTGTGCACTGACAGCGTATGCAACACATTTGATCATACATATCAATAAGCAAACATGTTCAGTTCTCCAGTCCTCTATATTCGATGAGTTTATAAATGGCGCAAAAGATAAGGCTACTAGGCCTATGTAGCTATAGTCAATGCCAGTTAGGTCAAACAAAGCAAAATATTTTTGTGCAACAACATCCAAATAACAATGATAAATATTAAGATTAGATCAGACCTAGTAATATAATAAGAATTAAACAACAAAACGCCACTGCAAAACAATGTAATGTAATAACGTTGATAACTTTCCTAATAACAACAACAAATCTGTCATCAAAGCTTTGGAACCTTGCCCGTGCCTCACACACTGCACCACAGCGGCTGTGAAACACCGAAACAAGCAAATATAAACACGACCTGTGAATACATGCTGCCTCCTCTGACCCTGTTAAACCTATGAGGAAAAGTAGTAAATCTGCCGCGAGGAGTTAATAAAATTTTACATTAGACGTCTAGTTAGATCAGCAGACACATGGATGGCTCAATGTTTATTTCACTAGGGTTTATAGTTATATATGTCTTTCCCCGGTATGCCGCTGTGGGTTTTGTGGTGTTTGTCAGCTTGTTTGCTGACAATTTTGAAACATCATCGTAAAATATGAAAGGCAGAGAAAGTAAATTTATAGACTGTCTCACTCTATAAATATGCAAATCATTGGGTCATTGTTGCACATATCTCCGTACATTTGTGACACTATTGCAAACATTTTAGTGACTGATTTACCGAAATATAAAGGCAGAAAAAGGGGCTTAAGGCTACCACAACACGGAAGACGCAGCCCGTGCACTTTATCCTATTACTCTCGACCACTTCCTTGTCCATCATTCCAATTATCCAAGAATCATAGCCACTAGCATATCTTTACCACCTCTAAGCTATTTGTAGGAGTAGACTACTAGTAACAATATAATAATAATAACAAAGTAATATTGATAATAAGATGCATTGTTAATTAAGCCTACTAAACATTTGCTGTTGTTATTAATGAGAATATTATTATTTATTATTACGCTATAGTAATAGGAATATGTTTTGTTGTTTAAGGTGTTCATTTCATGTCTATTGTTGTAGTAAGATGTTTAACTGTTAAATTATAACCAATATTACTATTGCAGTGACTGTTACTAGCAGTAACTACTGTCCTTTTATGAATCAATAAACTTGTAACTTGAGTTTCTCTATAACATGTCTCTTTGATTTTGTTGTTTGTTAATTGTAATTAAGAATTGCACTTATTTTGTGGAAGTACACCCACAGTTACTACTATGTAGGCCTATTGTTTAGTATTACACTTAAATGTTTTCCTTAAAGTAGTGTTCCAATTGGAAGGTACGTGGATGTAATGTTTATCCATTAAATTTCATTAAAGACCTAAATGTTTTTCAAGGATTAGCTGAGCCTGAAATGATCAACGTCCTTTGTGATGAAAAAGTTTTAGGTAGCTGAAAGGACATTTTCAAAATTACACATTGAACTCGTGAACCGATATAGCTATAGTCTACTACAACCTTTAAAATAAGACAAAAACATGATCATCTTTGTATTGCGATATAGGTCAATAATGTTTGTACATGAAGCCTCCATTTCCTTACGACTTGGTGATTGAATATAGTGATCACTTTATCACCAGTGGACAAGGCTACTCCCGTGTTCAAAATATGGATCAACAGCGTCATCTAGTGTTGATAAACGTCATCAACATGCATCCTATATAGTTTTTTCAGTACCTCATCTGTAATCTAAGGATTGTTCTTTTTTTTCAAGATGTTCCGTACATTTTATTATACATACTTAGTCCTTACAATAATCATAAACCACCATTAATCTTAACAATCTAGTGAGAAAGTGACTGTGCTCAAGCACCAAACGGTGGATGTGTGACTGTGACACACATTCGATGTGCAATTGTTTTAAATAGCTTTAATTTCATCACATAGACAACTAGAGTAGGCATATCTGCAGTGGGGCAAACCGTCAAACTAGTCCCCTTTGAACGAATTTTCCTTTGAACGAGTCCACCATAAGCGTCCATTAAAACCATAAAGTAATTTAGCCCAGACGTCTAGCCGGTTAGTCGGGTTTGCTTTGTTCGTCTGCATTTGAGACAAACAACCTCCAACAGGGCAGTAAACCCAGGGTTTTTGCCCTAACTTGCGGAAATGCACTGGATTGGTCTTTGAAATTATAGCATCCTGTTCGTATTGTTTGCAACCACAAAAAGGCAATTTAGGCAGATCCCAGGAAACAAATGCCAGACATAGGAATTTGTTTAAAGAAGAAACGTTTATGTTTAGCTTCAGACATTCAAATAGGCTACGTTAAAATAATGTGATATCAATTTGAGAGGGATATTTCATTCACGCTCTTTGAATTTAGGCAGTTTACACACATTCATTGACAAACACCCATCTTTGATAGGTTACTTTTAGAATTAAGACACGTAGACTTGAATACAATTATTACTGAAAGACCTACAGCAAAGTGATTCTGAAAAATACAGTTTGACAATTTGACAATGGCCAAACACACAACTTTGGGGTAAATCAATTTATGTCTATTGTTGGATTTATTTGATAGCGTAGACCTTTATTTTGCTTTAGGCCTAGTGTACATTAGGCCACCAATGTAGGCCTATGTGGGTACTTTCTTCAGCGGCAACGTGTGCTTTAAAACCTAGGCTATACATAGACAATAAATGCCCATAGTGTCGAAATCTTCAGTGTTGCATGTGCATACCTGGAACATGAATTATTGAGCTACTTTGTAGCAATTGTCTTCTCTAGGCATCATAATATGAATAATCACTGCTAAGTGTCAACGTATTAGCGACCTAATTGACACTCAGCAGTTTTCGTTGCATTCTGAAAACTCCCGCTTGCTGTCAATATTCCCTATTTGGGTCAGTAATTTGTCTCTGGAGCTCAAAGTCAAAATCTTTGTTCACATAGGTTACATTGCAGCACGATAGGTCTATTATAAAGTTGACAAACCTTAAATGGAAAGAAGTGAGAAAACACAGGTGACTGATTATGTTTGTATATATTTGAGTGGGCCCATAACTACACTCTAAATGAAACTATACAATCAAAATAACGTGAAATGCACATAATAGTGTACAACAACAACTACGTTATCACATAGACAAAAGACAGACTTTTTCAGGTAGCAGATGTGCTGTTTCTGTTCAAAATGCAACACCTGCACAACATACAATAAACATAAAAAGACATTCACAGGGACATCATAAATTATGGACTGATGAAATTCAAAAGATTTGAAGTATCTTCTTTCTTGTGGCTTGGGTAGTTCCTTAATTAGACTTCGACCTATACTCCAAGATGGTCTCGTATGTTACGTAGGCCATGTTATCCCAATAATCGATTAATCTTCTAAGTTACTGATGAAGTTTCCTTACATTTTCAAAAATGAACAAAGTAAGGTGCACAAAAAAGTCGGCATTAAACAGATATTCGGATTAATACAAAATAGATGACAGAGACAAATGTGAAAAGAACATGGTCTATTTTGGTTTATCTTTGTTGTCCATGTTGTCAATAGTGGTTAGCATGGTTGTCTGATTCTGTCCATTACTACTGCAGCTGGGCCACATTTACTGTTCTTTGCTGTCAGATTTTTCCTTATTCATTTTCTTCATCTTCATCCGCCGGTTTTGGAACCATATTTTAACTTGGCGCTCTGTTAAGTTTAGGACTCTGGCAACCTCGTACCGGCGGTCTCTGGTAAGATACATATTGAACAAAAATTCCTTTTCGAGTTCGAGAGTCTGGTATTTTGTGTAGGGGCATCTCTTCTTTCTTGTTGACCGTGCGTGTATCCAGTTAGCGACTGGATTATCTGCAAATCAATACATGATATTTAAAACATAAGTCAAGCTGAGTCAGCAATATCAAACTTGAAGCGTTTAGAGAGGAAGAGATTCCAAAGCACATACACATTGAAAAGGTCAGTGCCTCAATTTAGTGTTACAATTTCTAAATAATAACGTATGGTAATACATCATGTGCGACTTAAGTGTGCCTATGTATCTGGTGGTTTAGCATTGCTGCTATATACGTTTAAGAAGATTTTTCTGCATTGTACTTCCTTTCCATGTTAATAGAAATGCTGTCGTAAAATACTCAATGCGCTTATTCACTTTATAGGCCCATAAAACGGCCCGTGGTTCAAGCCTTTACAAGACCGTAGAGAAAGTCCTCGAATATGTCCCAAACATTCTTCAAGTTGAGATATCTGTCTGAGCGCTAAAATCTAATAAATGGTAAGATGGTAAATGGTAAGAAGTATAGCCTATACATAAGGTTATCTGGATAACACTTGATAGGCCTATATGAAGTAGCAACATTTAATTCTAAGTATCTCCATTTAAGTGCCAAAACTAAAAAAGTAAATTGTTACATAAAACAATGTTTGGAATGTTTGCCAATTCGTATGCGTAAAATGAATTTGGCACTTGTTATGCGTAAGTGTTGAACGTATTGCGGTATCCAGCCAAAGTCATAGCCTCCCTAACAGCAGAGTTGTTTTCGAGTGCATTTATAACCCCGCTTCTCGTTTTATAGCCCTATGCTACTTTGTCATTATAGTTTTTAGAGCTAGTCCCGAGCTGAGGGCATTTAGTTGAGGACAGAAAGGAGATGGAAACAACCTATAATCTCTTTTATCGAAAACGCAAGCCTACATCTAAGCAAATGCAATAACCAGAATTCCAGCCGAACAACCCCCATAGCCGGTTGTAAAAGAAGCTTGAACTTACTCGGATCTAGTTCTGGCTTATCGTCTTTATGCTTCCCGGAGGGCAGGAGCTCCGACTCGGGAGAAGGGATGTTTTGCTGTGTCTTTTCTCGGATGTCAGCGGATGGGCAGTACAGATACTCCGTATAGGTGCGTCCGTTGGAGCTCAAGCAGTCGCCGGCTCTGTGCTCCTGGAAGGCATCGGGCTTCAGTCCATAGTGTCTGCTATTCGTTGGATAGCCATGGAAGGGCATGGCAGCGGAGATCGGCTCCAGCCACGACCGCACATACCTCGAGTCTGTGCCTAAATGAGGTTGATGACTGTATGGATGGTACACCACTGAGGACTGGGTGTGAACAGGGGCCCAAGAGGTAGTAAAAACGGGTGGTTTCGGGGCGAAGCTACAGGAGGGATAGTCTCCACACTCCGGTACAAGAGACGACGGTCGAGGGCCGGTGGGGTGCGAACCAGGAGCTGCGAATCGTGCCGCAAGAACATCCTCAGATTCATGGTTGATCAAAGAATCCACATAGTAATTACTTATGGGACCCGTGGTCGACATGTCGAAGCTCCCCGTCTCTTTTACATGCATCCGATTATTATATGGAGTGTATGTGTACTTTTTTATCTACCCATAGAACAATCAAGGCAGGTAATTATTTCTCAAAGCTTCTCAAGCTGCTATTGGCTCCCTCACCAACACGTGATTATATTTACCCCCACAAACAGTGCACAGTGGATCAATGCGCGAGTTATAGGAAGGATACCAATGCACTTGAAAGGGATTTTAGAATATCCGTCTTCTTGTCGGAGACATCAGAGGTAATTTCAACCGTATAATATTTTTGCAATTTTAACTTATCTATAAAATTGGATTTCTAAAAACATTTGTAATATTATAGACCTTGCCAACATTGGCTGTGCTCAAAATCATGGAAGGTACTATTTGTTGGTGTAATCAATCTCTGTCTAGCCTTATCTCTCCGTCTCCCTGCGCTCTGGGCGTAGGCCTGATGGGTCAGTATCAAAATAGATTATACAATCTTAGATAGGCAACAATAAGGGTTTAATATACTTAATCAGTACGTTTAATATGACAGAACTCGTGCTACAAAAGTCATGCTTGCAAGTCATCTCTGTTTCTTAAAGGGTGAGTGATATAGACTGTTGAAAGTCCACGTGGCCCAAATTTAGCCAACAAAATAGACAGCAAAATAGTTTGTTTGGATTGCTAATACGCATTATAGTTGTTTTTCTAAGTTAGAATTGTTTAGAGGTTATAGGGGGAAACTGGTTATTTAAAATGTTTCCTATACACTGACTGTGCGGTCTACATTCAGCAAGTGGCCGTGCATGCTTTTATGTCCTCAATAAATTTTTACGAGGACCATTTGATTGTTCATAAACGTGTCGTTAATAAGACTGCAGTTGAGTTCCTAGCTCAACATAAAACTAACACTGTGATAGTGAAGTCTCATCAAACAAGAACATTGCGGACGCCATCGACAGTGGATAGGAGAGAGAGACAATAAAGGTTCGTTTCAGGAACACAAAACAATAGCGCTCTAGTAGGTATGTATTCCATCTACACCATTTCGGCGTAGTGTATCAAGATGCATTTATAAACCTATAAAAAGAGTTGAATTAAAGGCGAACGCTTTTGACGACTGGGTGTTGAGAAGTGACATTGATCGTGCTTTTTACAGTAGTGGTGTGTATATAATTATGTGTGTATATGTATATGTGGCTATTATTACCTGTGACATGTTGATATAATCACGTTTTAGCAAACGTTTAGCTTCATAGTTTTAACATCAGAACAAGCAACCAAATACATGTTTTCAAGACTTCAAACAAATGGCGTCGGCCTGCTCTTTACTTATAGAGACACATTAGACATATACACATTCTATCGGAGATTATTCAGTTGGTCTAGATTTCCGCTCGGAAACTATTGCATGCATTTCATACATATGTTAAGTCTATACATTATTTACAGTACACTATTTTAACAAGTTTTAAGCTAGACTAATTTGGACATAATATAATAGTTTTATTTCGCTACTTACTTTTCAGCAGTTCACCGCAAATCTTTTCACTAGGCCTGTGTGCTTTAGATTTAGCCTGCGTCAAATTTAGACTTCTTTGCTGTCAGATCCAGATTCAGCCATTACATGTTAAACTCTACCAACGGATTTGCGTCTTATTAGCTACGTGAAGACCCCATAGTGGGTAAGCAGAACCTATTGTAAATAATATTGGAATATAAGGCTACATATCTAGTGGTAAAACTGCTATTAGCCATAGAGTAAACATTCAAAGGCATAGACGATGTTCATATGTGGATTTTTATAATACACTGATCTGAACATGCCATTGAAATGTGTCCTTTATTAATATCTATGAAAGAAAATCTCATTGTGAAAGTCAGACAGGTGAAAAATTCCAATATAGGCTACGGTGATCTTCTACCTAAACACAGTTCCGACCCATTTCCGTTTTTCTCATGACCAAGATTATCGAACTGATAATGGGGTCAAATGTATTTACATATAATATTCCATGTAGCCTTCTCAGTTCATTGTGTCTCATAGTTATTTTTTTTATTTTGAGGTGCTTTCAGGTTTCAGAAGATTTCCCAAGAGGTTTCTGTCATGCACATGCACTATATAAACAGACGTTGCATCTCTGTGTGTTTAAATAAACAACTGAAATAAGCGTTAGGTTATGACGTTTGTACCCGTATGAGGCTAATGCATTTGTCCTGTCTTCAAGTTCCACTTGTTTGTCCTTGTTCTTCCACATGTTCTTATAATCCCATGTTTTAATGTGATTTATTGATACTCTAATAAAAATATCTAATCTGGAACTTTGTATAGGCTACTGTGTTTTTTATATAGTTATTTTTTATAGGCTACACCTTATATTTAGACTCTGACCATGCTTTAACATGCTGATACACCATACACACATATAATGTGTGCATTTAGCTGTGTAACACAGTTTAACATACACAAGTTTAACTTATTGACCAACATTGAAGGACCATGCAGGAAGGTATCATGATATGTTGTGCGTTATAGCCTAGACCTAGCACTGAATCCAAGTTTACTTAATGATTGCCTATTAGGCCTATGACTAGGGTTATTGCTAATGTTTGGTATAGCGATGTAAAATGTCTTAACAAATTAGTTAGGCCTTTTTTATATTAACATAGTTTTCATTTTGAACACCAAGGCAATACAAAGCTAAACGTTATGACCGAGGGTAGGAAGCGGACTTGATTTTCACATATTTCATATTTCCCATAACAAAGCTATATTCATTCATCTTTAAACGTTTTCATTCATCTCTAAAGGTTTTCACAAAACTATACACCAATCTCTCTTTCCATGTATTTAAGTACGACTTTGTGTCCACAGCGATGGGACAACGAGGACAGATCAATCGGATCATACAATTAGAATGATCACCTCAAACATCTTAAAAGCAATAGCTTATAAGGAATCAAGGAATGTCCATGATGGCCAACTGATATTATATATAGGTTTGTTGGTGGTTTAGTTGAGACTTTTAGAGACATGTTTGGGCTCAAATAACTATAATATCACTAACCAGAATGCGGCGGGTCAATGTTGAGAGAAAAGTGGTTGCCTATGTTATTTAGATGATGAAATATACGTTATTTGATACTGTTAAAAACACTTGATGTCAGCGTTCCTTCAAGCGCATCTATTCATTCGTTGTATTTCTGTTGTGCCTTTAAATTTGGACTTGTGATGCCCAACGTCAAAGCAATTGCCCGATGGGGCTGCTGCACAGTGACCAATGCCATATAGCCTGGTTACCCAAAGGTAAAAGGGTAAAGTAAAAACATGTAATGCGGATTCAATAGCATATTTTTTAGAGATGTAGATGCACATAGCTATTTTCATATACAGCGAGCTTTATCAGGATACTACGGAATACAAATACAAGTTGAAAAAGTAAATAAATATCTGCCAGGTATTTACATTTAGCCATTTAGCAGACGCTCTTATCCAGAGGTATTTGAGTTAAAACGGCTATATTAATAATAATAACTGTCCGATTCAGTATATCGAGGCTGTGGAGATGAAAACGGTTGTCGACGAGAAAAATATCGGATGAGAGGATAACACCTCATGTATATGTTATGTTAATTTCTTACGTTATGCGTTATTATCTTGTGACGATAATAGATTATATTCACTGGTATTAACCACCTTTGTGGAATAACTTATTAGGCTACTGAATTACCTTGAATCTTGAAAAGTAGGCTATTAAACTATGCATCTATGTCATGTCACACATGTCAAACTATAGTATATTTTTTTTATCAAAGACCCATGTATACCCACTCTAAGAAATAACTCTGAACTCACCAGTAACAGCCCGTACAAGACTCAACAATTAATTCCTCCATCAGGCTATTCGTCTGTACAATGAGTCAAATGGCTGAGGTCACATCAGTATTTTCTATGTGATGTTCTTGTGACTTTATGGTTGGTACTTGTATGTGTACTGTATATCATCTTTATATTGAGTCTGCCCATATCTATGCATCTATGAATTTAGTTATCACTGTTTGATTTTAATATGTACTGTGGTAATCTGTGTAAAATCAACACAATTCAGTGGTACATGCTCGAGACATTGTGCACTGCTAGTTGATTTTCAATTAAATTGAATTGAATTTACAACAATCTGTTTTCGTGCCTCTGGTCAGTTTGGAAGACAACCTTCATTTAGCTTTTGAAAAATTAAAGACGGAACAAGCTGTCGGCTCTGCATTATTGCACTCTATATGAAAACTGGTCCAGATATGTTTTCCCAAATCGGTCACAACATCTATTGCATCATGCCTGTAGGCATATTATTAATATAATGTAAGCAAGCAAATAGGCTACTCAGTTATGTGAAGCATACTGTACCAATTAAGTAAACGATTGGTTTGAAAGAACATAGGCTACTCTAAGTTTGCTCAAAATACGTTAATGTCACTTGCTACATTCATTCATACCGCACCTGTTTGTCAAAAGGGTTTGACAAAGGTTATGCCATCCCTAATATTCCAAATAATTGCTGTCGGCCGATAATTGGGACACGGGGAACATCTCAAAGGTTTCAGCATTTTACACGAACGTGCCCCAAACAAAGTTTGGGTTCCATTACAATTGTCTGTACCACATAATGTACCATATAATATATCGACATGTACATGCAGCCTATTGAGCTTAGGTAATATAGTATAAAAACGCGATATACAAAAGTAGATCTCCTAAGGTGGCAAAAGATTTAATGCCTACGCTTTTTGTGTTTTAGGGCCCCTTTGCGTAATCTCAGTATGGGCAATCTGAGTTTTGTGGCGGCCGTTTCCAGTGCTGTAAACTCTTTGTCAGTGATGCATTCCAGAGAAAACACCATTCACCAAGCTGAATGAAAGTGACTTTGGATTCCAGACTGTCTCCTCCAGTGGCACAGCCGTCAAAAGAAGCTGGGTGGGTGCGGGGGGTTGAGAAAACAAGGCAAAATGGCGAGCAAATATAAACACTGTTCTCCCACGGAAGAAATGAGATTTGACTGTACAATATAAAACACGTCTAGTTTTTGAGAACAAAAACATCACACAAATATATTGCCAAAGGTTAGAAAACAGCCGTGTGGTAAACATTGGCTCTCTTTTTTAGTAGTCCACATATACACTTTTGATCCATCGTGAAAAAGTTGACAATTATCTTCATGTCAACTATGCAAGCAATCCCATGAAACCCATGCGTGTACAAATCACACATAAATAGGACTAAGGCCTAGAGCTTGTATAGAGGTAGGCCTAATAGTAGACAACATTGTAAACACAATATTATCACTAAATACCTGATTGGGAACTGTTGTTTTAATATACGCCAATCACAATTAGCATGCTCTTAAAAAATGCATTTTAGGCCAACTGACGGTGATCAAACCAAACAAAAACTGTATATTTTACACGACTTGATCTCAAGAGTCATGCATTGGAAAACCAGAAGCTATGGGTGACTGCTCTGCGCATAATCTGTTAGGTCATGTTAAAAACGAATTCATGTGCAGTATGTCACAAAGTATTGTACAAATTACAAAGACATACCGTATTAGTCTCGCCCATTTTACCTCCTCCCGATGGCAAATGTTATACCCTTTTAGAAAATGTTTGTTGATCTAGCATACCTTAATAAATATGTGTATGTACACTGTCAGTATCATTGACACAAAAGATGAGAAGCGCTCCGGACACTTTCACATGGGCTTATTCTTTGTTTATGGTAATACCATATCATCATTTAATCACAAAAAAAAACTAGATTTAACGATCTAGATATTTTTTCCTGAAAATAAGCTTCTGTTTGAACTGCATGGACTGATAAGCTGTAGCTTATGATAATGTGAGAAAACCTGCAACATGTCACACCTCTAGACATCTTTGGATAGTCCTTCTCTTCATAATATACAAATCTCGGTTCTTTTCACCAGTTTTTACATGCTAATCAGTCAATTATTTCACTGTTGAAATAAGGAAATAAACCTATGCAGAAGAGCGTAAGCAGTTGAGAGGCCATACAAAGTGGTCGAAGTTTAACCCATGTTGTTTACAACCTATTCTCCCTCTGAGAGCCTTAGGACGTTTTACAGTCCACCACAAAAACAGCTAAGAAGGAAAACGTCTCTGTCCCGGCTATTGCTGCTCAGTTCATTTACAATGCCATTTGCGGGGACTTCAGTGCCTAGGGTGTAATTTAACGGAAATTGTCGCCCTTGATGAAGACGAACTGACGTAATCAAGGCAGTTTCTTGTTGCCGAGCCAGGAAGCGAATCCCAACAACATGAAACTACCTAAACCACGCTTCAGCTGCGCGCCAAAGGGGAAATCCACAAGATGAACAAGCAATCAGCAAACGGCAACAAAATTAGCAACAAATTCAAGTAAGAATTTAATACCAAGACACAGTGGTTATCCAAAATGACAACACGTTAATTGACATTTGTGATACTTTCTTCATGGTGCTAAAACGCGTTTGTTGATGATAACCCCTTTAATATTTTGTAGACAAACAAATCAGAGGTGGACAGGTTTATAATCAATTCAGAAAATGTATGAGAGAGAAAACGTCAACTATTCTTGGATCTTATAAGCAACCATGAATCAGGCCTTGATGTGTAGGCTACTCGGCTGTGACACAATCAACCCGACTGAAGAAGAAAGGGCTATAGGCTCATAGCCCAACAGCAACCACAAGACCAACGGCAGCTAAAAAAGGCTCGTCTCAGAACAGACACATCAGTTGCATTGATGTCATCCGTCCCACTCTGCCAAGCATCCTCAAAAGGAATGCCAAGAAATCACAATCAACAAACATGCCTTCCAGATTATAGATCAACATTAGATATTGCCTTACCTTCAAATTCACTGGCATCTTCGTGGTCGTATTATCCAGGTGTTTGTTGTTGTTGTTGTTGTTTGTGGTTGTTGAATGATCCATTCCGTTTCTTGGTTGAGGTTGAGCTCATTATCCTGAATAGAGGGGCTGCCGCTTCCCGTGGAGCGAGCCGGTGAATCCAGCACATTGCAGTCTTTCTACTATGTGGATTAGCCCTCCTCCACACACCTTTAAACGCATCTTTTACTGCAGCAGCACATTGTATTTGCAGATCATAAAAACCACCCCCAACGCTTTCCAGTGCGAACCTGACATTACAATTTTATGACCTTGACTTACTGTGGTCACCTGGATAATATTTAAATCAACGTTATGGTCTCTCACTTATATTAAAACTGCCATGATCTCTCTCTCTACCATCCAAAGTCTCCCTCTCCTTCATTCTCAACAGCATGCAGTGCCAGAGAGGATACAACCTACTGAAGGACAAACTGTAGTTTATATCTTTCCAAATCCCATATTTTTATTCTTTTGGTGACGTTTTTTCCCAGAGTTATAAAATGATGTTACTGATGTGCATGCAAATTACATGGCACGGAAATAGCTTTTACCAAAAAAGAATAGACAATTAGCCTAAACTATTATTGTGCACAACATTTCTCTGAGGTCAACAGCTTGTTTTATGACAACGGTTGAATTAAACAACTTGAAGTTGTGAGTCAAATTTAGGCTTTCACCTTTACTCATGGACACTTAGGCCAGGGCATAACAGTTATCATTGGCCAATATGCAACAATGTTCAGAAGGATCTAGTATAAACATACTTGACCAAAAACCTCACTTTTTGGTATTGTTTCAAACTCGTTCAGTATATGAAGGCACGCTGTGTGTGTATGTGTTTTAAGTAGCCTATTGTTTGTGGAGTTTCGTTGCATTTGTCTTTACAAGACACCATTTGTTTGTATGTGAATATGTGTGTCTGTGTGTAATGGTTTAGAAACATTTTGGGGGTTCAGGAGAAGTTAAAGACTGGTGTGAGCTCCCGACCACGACTTTCCCTATTCAGTTTCTTCAGTTTCATCCGTCGGTTCTGAAACCAAATCTTGACCTGCCTATCAGTCAGATTGATACTCTTGCTGATCTCCAGACGGCGCTCGCGAGACAAATACATGTTGAACAAGAACTCCTTCTCCAGCTCCAGCGTTTGATGCTTTGTGTATGGACATCTCTTCTTTCGTCCACTTTTGGCTTTAAGCCAGTTTCCCGTAGCGTTTTCCAATGAGCAGTCTTCTGCGGGGAGAAAAAGCAAAAAACAATTGCATTTATTTTTTACAATGTGAAGTGCACTATTCAAGTTCAGTGCATGTCCCAAGTATCATACACACAGCTCAGATCCTACACACAAACCTGAATTAGTATTGCTATAATGCTATTGTATCGATTTGAAGAATCATTAATGTGCGCACACCAACGCGCACACTCAGTAGGCCCACAACACTCAAACGAATTCTGGGGGAAAACTGCACTCGATAGCCTAAAACGTTAAAATGTGTGGCTATAGTACAATGAATCCTTGCTACCTAGATATAGTATTACGCAACAGCTACAATAGTCTAGCACCGAACAGCTACAATAGTCTCCCACCAAAACCAAGGCACCTGAAAGACTAAGCCTGCATACAGGCTAAAGGCAACTCAATGTGGTGTACACTGTTCGCTCACCTTCGATAACGTTATCAGAATGTTCACAAATAGTAATAAAATATAAAATATGTGTAAATTATTTCCCAAATGAAGAGTTGAATGTAGAGATGGTACAGAAAATTGTAAAGCCTAGTATTGTTTTTTAATTACGTGTATATACACAATTCGCAGCCGAAACAAAACAGTGAGGAAATTGAATAAGCTACTTATAACATCTTAAAAACACTCAATAAAGGTTTGGAAGACTCTGACATGGTGAACCGCCATAGGGCACACTTTTTAAAAATGTGTAACCTACATATTGCCTAATAATTTGATGACTACACAACGACAAAAAGCAATAGGCCGAGTTGGCTACCGTGGAGAAAAATAGCCATAACTGTGGCGAAAATAGTCAAAATAGCCAAGGACTTCTAAATCACATTCACATTTTCAACGTACTTTTTTTTCAAATCATATTTTTGGTCATAGTATTATAGTTAATACAATCATAATTACTTTCAAAAGGTATGTTAAACTTCTAGATTTGTATTTGCTTTGATTTTCGTTTAATAAAGTGTAATAATGAGCCAACAGACAACACTTTGGCCATCAAGGTTAAATATGAATTGAAGAGCAAAATAAGCACAATATGAGTCGTTTCCCTCATTCATAAAAAACAAATATACATGTATATATAATTTGATTTAGAAAACAGAAGATGTGTCAACTTAAACTTACCTGTATTTGCGTCGTAAATGTACGCAGTACAATAAAGGCTACACCGTGGAATTACCCGTAATCTGTAGGGCATAATATTTCTAAAATGTACAATTGATAAAAATAATGATTTGCAGTCAATGCTTATCCCACTACATTTTGCACAGGTCAACCCATTGTGTATATGTGTGTGTGTGTGTTTCTGTTCCTGTGTGTGTGCCTACGCAATATTTAAGCACTACAGTGTGTGAGAGTGTTTATTTCAATGATAACTGCCCATCTCACATTCTCACATTAATAGAAAGGTGTTAAATGCCACGGCTACTATAACCCCCTGCTAAGCAATGCTTGCTCGTATGTATGTTATGACTTTGGCCCATTTAACGCAGAGCAGAAAATAGCAGTCAATAGCAGTCCTATTCTTGGTATTTCATTTAATCTGACTTTAATCAACATCATTTTTGCTCAATTTGAAGGTTTCGGTTTTGTTGAAATTACTATTGCAATTAAACATTTTTGCGGAGTGAAAGGGTCGTGTGTTATAAAGGGTAAGTGCTATCTTTAAAAACAATTACACGAGTCAGTTTATTGTGTGTGTGGGAGAGAGAAGGAGAAAGTGAGTGAGAGATAGAGAGAGGGGGTGCTTTTGGGGTTTACCTTTAAAATCCTCGTCGGAGTTATCAGAACAACTGTCAGTCTTGGCCTGCTTCTCCTTGCTGACATTTCTCTGTTCTTGATCTTCGCCCTTCGAGGCCAGGAGTTTTGCGTCCTGGCTCGGTTTACCGACACTTTCCGTTGATTTACTTGGCGATACAACAGATGTTGTTGGTTGGACCAAAGCAAAGTCTGGAGCGAACTGTAGCCTTTCTCGGCTGTACACTTGAGTTGTTTGGAAGCACTCGGGTGACGAGACAACGGTTTGGTCAGACTGGCTGTTGTCTCCAAGCCGGATGTAAGTGGCCGACTCGGTTACCTCTTCAGCCCTGCCACTGTCACTATAAAGACAACAAAACGCCTCCTCTTTGACGTTGCCCGCTGGAAACGAGCAAGGATGTAAACACCGGGCAACAGGTTCCTCGTTCATGCCAGTTTTGGACCCCGCACCCAAAGTACCCACTTGAGATGACAGGTAAGGCGCATCTTGGTATGCACTGAGAGAGACACTTCCCAGAGGAACGTCATCTATTTTGACGAGGGACTGTCCAACTTTTTCAATATTTCTCATCACTGAACATCCATAATCAGCAGCCGTTTGAATGTACATTCCAGGATTGCCAGAATAGCCTTCACCTCTGTAAGAAGATGATCCTCCCATCAAGGAATCCATGAGGAAGTTACCTGCTGTTATGTTATTCGGACATGCCATTTTTTTAATTGCTATTACAGTTATTTTTTTGTTCCAGTGACATCGGCTTTGTCGAGGAGAATAAGGACAGTAGGACGCTGACATCTTTTGGGGGGCAAAAATATCAGTAACATAATTATGGATGCTAGGAGCCATGTCATGTGATTTTCAGACCAATCGCAATGTGGAAGTGGCCTTGATGCTCCAGACTGCGCTGACGTCAACGCGGTCAAGTTGGTATCAAATGATCTTTTGCGTGGAGCAAGGGCGCCATCTAGTCAAAAAAGGGACGCAAAGACAGCATACAGACAAGCAGGAGAACAAAGAGATGTGAAGGATTTTGCAGGCATGTTGCTAGGCTCTAGTCGAACTGATAAAAACTTAGTGGGGCTATATGCTTTAACTGCATAGATGACTATAAATAGCCTATGCTTTGCTGTGAATAATAGCCTACATTTTGTGATGAATGAGAGGATGAACCTATTATTATGATTTTTAGAACATGTTACTTTTAAGCCGAGGTTAAACTATAATTTTAAACATAGAAATAGTCAACAATTAAAAATTTGAAACGTTTAATATATAGCCTTACCTAGAGTAAGGAATGGCAGTACATGTGGGCATTTTAATGACCAAATCGATGGTTTTACTGTTTGTAGAGCATGTCAAACGCCAAGCGGATTCATAAATAGCCTACTTTTCTCTTTCAAAACTGACCGGCTGTGCCGGTATAAGTGTATCTTGTTAAAATTAATTTCAATAAGCCCTAAACAGCATATTTGCTTCGTTTCATTCTGAACAGCAAATACAACAAATTGCAGTAAGCCTATGCTTATTCCAACTGTAAAACACCGGGTTAAGGTTAGGGTCTTCATGGTGAAGTCCTCTCTGCATGTAGCCTACTCATTGATTAAAAAAACAAGTAAAATAGGCTGGTTAACTTTAAAGATAGCAAATCTTGCAAAGGATATATTTTCTGAACAGGCTAACACGTAGGCCCTGAATAGCCACAATGCATGTTGAATCTTTTATGTGCTAGAAATGTCCAAATATCATAACACAAAGTGACTAGTTTATGTATTAGGTTTTGTAAGATCATTGCCTATTTATATGCAGATTGCATTTTAGATAAGAAGGTCCGTCTCCCCATAGTAGCCTATGTATTTTAATATTATGTAAAAAAATTCCGAGTCTATATTTGAGGTGAACAAGAGAAGAGCGTTGGTTACTCTTTATGTCGTGAAAATGTAGGATATTGTTAGTAGCTATATCCACAACAACCTCTTCTATTTTTATCTACTAAATGTGTTCCATGAGTTTTAGCAACAGGAATATAGACCAGTCGTAAATACGTTCTAAATAGGGCTACCGTGAATCAGTAGACCACAAAGGACCGGTTTTAACAGCTAACGATGCAAATAGCTGTACTGGGCCCAAGCATGCCGGGTTTATGGCACACATGTACCTAACCTCAAAGACCAGGCTAGAATACTACATTTTAGCAAGGACCCTGTATGACGGGCGATCATGTTTAGCAAACTATTTGGAAATAATATGACAAGAATATATTAACCCATTTGTTAAGATATAATCTACATCAGAAAGACCTCAATATTTAAAAAAATAATATATAATAACTGCTTGGCCAGATTTACACTTAGTATAGGCTATATGGTGTGTCGTCTTTGCACAAATCTAGACTGAAGACTTTCAACGGTACCTATTGCATAATCCATTCAGAATGTTTTAATCTCCTCATACATTTAGTGGAGGTTAAGATATATTTAAAAATATAATACGACAATTTCGAGTCCTCGGTTAGTGGATTTCAAATTATCCAAACTGTATAACTATTTCATTTTTTCAATGAAATTGACCGTGATAGATTTATATTCAGTATTAGTTCTAGCTTGGCACATCTTGCTGACACATGTAACCAATGAGATCAATGCTCAGTGGATTGGAAACAAAAGTAATAGTGATTTGCATGATGTCCTAGCGAGGAGTTGCCTAGGTCCTGATGTAAAATGTTGTCGCACACAACACCCACATCTCTGCAGATCATAAAAATACATTAGAACATACGTATTGTACAATTTTACCCCTGCCAAATGTTTGTGTGTTTGTGCATGTAAAAAAAACTGCATACATTTGTGTTAAATTAACGTGTGCAATAAATTAGCCTATCCTACATTATGTTGATTAGTAATGTTTCACATAGTTGTTGTTTCGAATTATCTTGTTCAATGTTGTATTTTGGGAATACAAGGGAGTAGCAACATTAAAGTTAATCCATAACAACAGTCTTTTTTACATTTTTTTATAAACAGAATACGCTCAGAGATAATAACAAATATTATTTCAAACAGTACGTCATCGTTTTAAGAGGACAACATTGACGCAAGGGCAGTGGGCGCACAAAGGGGAAAACTAGCATATTGGAGAAAAATAAAATGTTTTAGTTCTTGATCCGACGAAAACGTCAACATTTGCTGTATTTTGTACAATAAAAAAAACTCAGGTTTGTCGTCTAATGCAGTCCATTTTCCTCTGCCACAACTTCACGAGTCTCACCGAGGCCTGGAAAAAATATTTAAACCATTTACCAACCACAGTGTTAAATCAACGATTCTGTGGAATCAAGAAATGGACAATTCTGTTAATTGCAGTCTATTAAATGTCTCTCCGGGTTGATGTAATAAGGTTCAGCCGTGTGCCCTCTATTGCAATCCTCCGAGCACCCCATATGCAATTCTGAATTTATGATTGCAGCATGTACGTCTTTAAGGCAATTATACAATCAAAAAGAGGATATAAAGCAAAGAACATCGGTATCATGTTAAATTTACACATCACGTAAGACCACACACAAGACCAGCTATTTTCCCCAAATGTAAACCTTTACATCTAGGGTATGATGTGCTCCATTCGTAATTAGTGCGAGCGGTAAACATTCTATTATCTGTGTCTAAAATGATTTGTCACATCTTAAGAAATTAGAGCAGAATTACAAGTATACAGTTCTGTGACAATTCAGTGAGCTAGTGTCATCCAGTTAATTTGCCTCGGCAGTCATGTGGTTTTCGGAATGGGCCTAGATAGGTTACATGAATGATACATTTCAATTGACATACAAACTAAAACGTGGCAGCTGACACTATTTTGAAGAAGGATCCACAACACATTTATTTGCAGGCCTTTTTATTTCACATTTATGCTTTCACATAGCCTATTCTTTGAGAGGTTTGCATAAGATGCTCTGTTGGCCTTTGCGTAATTGTAGGGTTTACAGCAAATGTAGCAAAATAGAACGTACAATTACTATTGCGTGTTTATATAACTAATAATTGACGTGGAAGTGAATTAGCTTGTCAGATTTACAGTCCTATGTTCATTAGCTTATCATAGTTGGCAACAACAATAATAACGACAAGGGTTTCCCAGATTCGCTAAGAAGCTCTTAACGAATCTGGGAAACCCGACCAATGACAATAACTAGAATCATACTTAAATTTATATCACAACTCTAAAAATATAAAAAATACGTTAACAAGCAAATTTGATTCAATTTGGTCGTCCTTACATTTGAAACATCTCATCACACACCATTCATCTTCTCACACGCACTCTCTTCATGCTGACAGTTTAATTTGTTTATGAAAACTGCCATGGTCCAAATACAGGTAGCTTGAACATGCATCCGCAACGTTGGCTATTTATTCAACCATCGACACTTATGCCCAAAAACAGAAAATTGTCAACCTAGAATACTTAAGCTAAAATACGGCTTGAAATCCTAATGAAACGTTATACTAACAGAAGTCAAACATGTCTATCCCTGGTGTGAAATAGAATCGGGGAGTATCCTAGCCCCCCTTGTGGTTGACATAGAGGCAGTTTCAGAATCATCTCGAGGATGTTGACGTTGTGTGGCAGAAAAAGTCCAACAAATCTCACACGTCATCCTCCAGGGCCAAGGTTGGCGGGTGTGACAAGACAAGTCCTTGATCTCCGCTGTGCACATATCCCTCCCCCTGTCACAGCACACCCTTCTTTCGCATAGACTGGAAGCTGCGGCTTGCAGCCATGGAGGCATTGTGGCCATACACACACATACGCATACAAAGTGTGTTTGTGTATCAAAAATCGCTCGTGCAGACACAAATGAACGCGCCCCCCTCCCCACGCACATGCCAATAACACGCACACACAAACTGCAGACTTCTAATATAGACGGGAACGCAAACAACAACGAAAACACACAAACATTACTTATAACGTAATTGAATTGTAGGCCAACAGATTTCCACTTCTCTACATATTACTGAATGTTACTTACGCAAACCTGCAAAAAATATCAGGTAAAGCTCATGCCAACATGTTATAAACCGTCTCACGCATGAAAACATATACATTTTACAGGGACAATAAAGTGTATTTACTGGGCGTGCTAAGGCTGGCAAAGTTACCTGCTGTAGTTTAATGCGAGGGTCAAAGTTGGGCTCTCTACACATTCCTTTTTCTGTTCCCACTCACTCTCATTGGTTCATTCCCCTCCTGCACACATTTCCGGGCTAAAGGGGCTCCTTGATTCCACTTTATTGCAACGGGTTAAAGGTGAAGGCCTTGACATTATTGAAGTTCAAAGACTAGGCTACATTTAATTATAAATTGTACTTAATGCACACACGTGCAATCTACATGCACACATGTCGACAGAAACTCACAAGAACGCATTAAAAGAAAAGGAGAGAGAGAGAGAAACAGAAAAGAGAGAGAGAAAGTGATTGGACCATTTCCTTCTTTACCATATTATATTCAGACCACCTGGTCCAATTAGTTAACAATTACTGTAAAAATGGTTAATTTGGAATTTGGAAAGCGTCTAAATGATGCGTGTGGACAGCTTTGACTTAGCTCTCCAATACGCAATTGTAAGTCTACATGAGAGACGGGGAGCTGGAGGCTGGACTATATGTGAGGGGGTTGGGTGGTTGACGTTGTGCACAGGCCCGAGTTCATGTTGAAACCTCTTGCCAAGTTTTCTGTTCGGACAGTCTTGCTTGTTTACTATTTACTGCGGAAGTGAATACCATTCCACCAGAACAGACGGTGCAATTAAGAGACAAAATAGCCATTTAGTGCCTCTGTCTTTATGGCAGTGTCTAGACTACAAGAGTAGCGATTCCATTTAGTGGGCACTAAGCAGGTTATCATGTCCCTCCTTTTCTGTGCGTGTCTGAGATGTCGTTTCTAGCTTGTGTGCTTCCTAATGCTCAAACCTCAAACGCGCACTCTTCGAGCTATTTGGTCCGTCTATTGAGTGTGCAATGTAAGTGTGTTGGCGTCGTATTCATACCATTCTCCAATCTTCAACTCAATATTTCTATAAAATACATTGATAATTTCAGCATTATGCATTTTACCAGATGTGTCAAATATGATCCACATTAAGTCTCCCAATAAAAGTAAATCAATAGTCTAGGTATAGGCTGACACACGCAGGCCCACTCCCTAAATTCCCAAATGATGTAATCAAAAATACCTGTTGGGTGGTTCACTTTGCTCAGTTCATTATGGCTTCAATAAAACCACCACCATAGTCTGTTGATTATTTTGCTTTATTTCAGTATTTTTATATTAATGATACACTGGCCCAACATCACTGTCATCTTTTAAAGAAAAAAACACCACATTTTAAGCGAATAATTTAAAAGAGTGTTGACATTAAAGCTAATAAAGTTGTTTGGGCAGTGTACAGAAAATAGCAGCGGGAAGGGGTAAAGAAGATTGAAACTGAACATATTTACAGTCAAGAATGCACATTGCATAGTCTGTACAAGAAATACATTATTACAGGTTTAACAGGTCACAGTTTTCGATGTTAAAATGTGGGCTTAGCCAATTAAAGGCAACTCTGTCTGAAAAGAGGATAAGCTACTGGTACACTAGGCTATACAAGGACCAGAACATTTCAGATTGCCTATATCATGGCTTTTAGATTGTAACATTATATAGAATGTTCAAATAATAGACCCACCCGTGATGTGTAGCGTACAATATCCAAATAACACAATTAAGAATCTGATAAATAGACGGAAATTATAATAGTCGAAAACAACATATACATGATTATCCTACTCATCCGTAAGCCTGTATGAAATACAAGTTCCGTGTGGTTACAGGAAAATGGCGAAGTAGTCTGTAGACTACTCACACCAATGTTTGAGAAACAAACAGGCTCAGCTCATTTTGTTTGCATCAGCCATTATTTGTACAAATAACTTGACTTTGTTGTTAGCCATGTTGAGAACTCTATGAGAATGGAGTGTCTTTTACCTAGGACTAATTTTGACGTGAGCCGTCTGTTCACAAAAGAGGGTTTCCCGAAAAATATTGCAAGCGATCTCTGCTTAATTTCTTTTCTTTCATTCTTCGATTCTGAAACCATATTTTAACTTGTCGGTCAGTAAGATTCAGCATCCGAGAAAGCTGCAGTCGTTTCTCCTTGTTGATGTAAACATTAAAGAAAAATTCCCGCTCCAATTCTCGAATCTGAAATTTGGAGTATGGACACCTCTTCTTCCTTGTACGAGGGGTACCTGAATCTGTCAAAAAGGAAGAGCCATAATCAGTTACTTTGCATCATAAAATGCATTAGCTTTAGTTAGCCAACATTATGATGCTATTTATGGATTAATGCACCTTATGGAAATTTGAGTGTCGACTATACTATTTTAGATACCATCCCACACTTTTGCGCGTATAGGCTACCAGATAAATCAGCTATAACGAGTGTAAATGTTCCAACCACGAAGCAAAGAATATCATCTTACGTGATGTAAGTACGTGTTTATCTGTCACATACATACAATAACAAAACTGTAAATCCCCCCAGTTTGCGTTCGATTTATTTGGAACTAATAATTCAATTCAAACACTAAAGGGGACGGAAGAATGTTTACATGAGATGTGAATCAGTAATAGCCTACTTGCAGTCTCGTATAGCCCCCGTTGGTTTTAGATATAAACAACCCATCATAGTGTTTAAAGGACATGAGGAAGATTAAATAATTAGACTACAAACAAAAATCCTCTTCAAGTCGTGAAGCATTATTAGGCAACATTACGCACCAGTTTCATTGGCATCAATAGGGCCTGAGTGTATCAATAGGCCTGCAGATCTAGTATGGAATTAACTTAAATTTCACCAAACTTTAAAACTAGGAAAATAGTATGTCACAATAATTTTGGACCTGAATTTGTTACTGGAAACTGATAACACAATGATTGGTTTTGATATCAAGGTTTTGTACTTCGTACAGAACACTTTCTGCCTGATTCATGCACAGTGTACTCCATAGACCATAACATAGGTTGTTTTAAGGCTGATTCGTCGAGGCAGGTATATGAGATTTCTCCGAAGTAATCACAATACTTATTAAAACTTACCTTCAGACGGATTGATTAACTACAGGTTATATAGACAGAGAGACGTACATGAACATAGGCAGAAAGAAATAGGCTACAAAGATATCGACACACACACAGTTAGACACACACACACACACACACATTATTATAGATATATAGAAGTATAGATATATAGGTATGTAGATATATAGATAGACACCAAACCACCAAAAAGTGTTTGATCTCACTGTATGTCTTAAAGTGGGCATAGCTATAGTGCTAAAAGAAAATTCACATGAAGCCAAAAGCAATGTTCTGCCCAATTGGTTTTTACTCTCGACAGCCCAACGAGAAAATCCCTTAAAATGCCCAACGCAAGTTCATGATCAAAGTTAGCATTTGTCACAATAGCGCGCTCTTAAAATTTCACAGACTCCACGATAGAAGCGTCTGTGTATAACATCCCTTTTTTTCAAAGCGCTTTCCCATCGTAAAAATTCTTCTCGTTGGAAGAAAGAGCTTTGTAGGTTATAATAAAATCCTTTGAATGCTTATAAAACTCCACATAAAATCTGACCGACAAAACACCGGGCTAGTCCCCTAACCTTTCCCCATTTACAGCTTCGGTACCTACTCGAGTGGCTGTTCTTGCTAGTGTTGCCTTCCTTGGTGGCTGTAGAAGTACATGAGCCTGAATTGGTATGTTCCTCCTCATCTTCGGCGTCCTTCTCCTGATCTTGTGCGCCTGGTAGAGCGGTGTGCTGCTGGGACTCGCTCTCAAACTTGCTCGCTTCGCCTTTTTGTAAACAATTGTCTGACTGATTGTCCGTGCTGCAATATGCGGTCTCAAAAAAGCGATCGAAACCTTGAGGGAGGACGTTGTTTTTCCCCACGCCGGAGTAAAATCCTGTCGAGGGGTGATTGGAACTCGGATGGTGGTGGTGGTGGCTGTACACACTCTCGTTTTTCATAAGCATTTCTGTCATGGTGGATGGCGGAAGGCAATCCCTGTGCACCAGATCTTCTCCTGAATAGCACGGAGCATAGTTGCTTCTATGGTGCCATTTACTGGAGGGGTCCAATCCGTACGAAACTTCCCGCACCGGTTGTACTTGAGACAGATTTGTGGAATATGGGTAGCTTATTTGCCGCGACGGGGCCTGTGGAAGAAAAGACGAGACGGCTGAAAATTCAGGGACGTAGTAGGTGCAGCTGGGGAGGTAGATGTTCGAGGCGCAGCCTGTTCTGTCCCCAAATTCGGATGTCCGGTCTTTGCGCGTCTGGGAGCAGAAGTTGCCCAGATTCACCGAGTTAAACATCTTTCCCTCGTACTCCGTTCTATAGATAGATGTTTTGGATTCGAACTGCAGAAGGGGAAAAATTGGGAAGGCAAGATGACGCGCAATCCGTCTAAGTCGCCCCGAGACACGTGATCGAAAGTAGATATTGTCATATATCAATTTGGAACACTTGGATGTGTAGGAGTGGTTCGCTTAGGTAAGATCTAGGAGGTTCAAACGATTAATTTTCAAAACACCACAGGAGCACTTGGAAAACTAGTAACAGATTCATGTTTGTTGGCTTATGCCATTGGCAATTACAAAGAGAACATTATGTGTTTACTTACACTATATGGTTAGTACTAGCATAGCATAGCATAAGCATCTGCCTTTAATGGGCTATAGACCATAGAGTGGCCTACTGTAAAAGGTATAGCCTTTACACAGGTAAGATGTATTGTTTATTACTACAATGATCTATAACAATATTATGATTGTGGTGCTACTATTATCATTAAGAAATAACATTTATACTCTTTATACTACTAAATAATAATAGTAGTGGTCTTAGTAGTAGTAGCCTACTTTTACAAAAAAATATGGTAGGCTGATAATAATAATTTTATTAAATTGACTACCAAAACCATATAACAAAAAATACATCTCATGTCAAAAGCTCATGGCAAATAAGATCAATAATACTTTATAAGTATACTTTTCTTCACAGAGTATCTTGAACCTCATTATCTCTCATCCAGCCCATTATAATGCTGGAAAATACATTAGACATAAGCATGCTTACGCGAATAAAGCACTTATAGGGCATTCTTCTCTTTATAATTAGATCAGGATCCTAGGACCACACTTGAGGTGCTCTCTTTTCAGATATGGTTCACCTCAATATTGAAGATTGTGGACTAAAATATAATGAACTGCTCACCGAAGCTATATGTGTGTCAAGTTTTGGGACCTATGTATATCGACAAGGCTTTTACTGAAATACATTATTAAACTAGCCTGAAGATGTCATGCGTATTTTTACTGGCCATTATGACTTAGCATTCACGGCATATACCTGACATTTTGAGCTTATGAAAATACACAAACAATGCCGAACTCCATTACAATATACTTTGGCGTATTCTTTGTAACGCATGGTCCCAAACATATTTCGTGCTACAGCCTAAAGCTTGATGTGAACAAAATGGATAAGCATGGATCTACCATCTACTGAACACCATCTACTTTGTCTTAGCCTACTCCTAATCACCTTCGACTTGGATCATGACGGAGACCGTGAGGAACAGAGCCTACACCGAAAGTCCAATCAAAGATTTCTAGTAACGGCACAGCGGCCCATTTGGGCGATGATACCCTCACGAACGTAATGCAGAAAGTTATACACAAATGCTAAGAAAATGCCCGCATATTGCATAAGCTATACAATACAATACATTATATGCTACTGTCAAAATAAATGGTGTATGTATTAGGCCTATATCATGAAATGTCTGAAGAACATTAGGCTATGTGTAACTACTTTTATTATGCGATGGCTAAATTTGAATCTGAAGATGGCTAGTGCAACGTAGCGTTAGGTAGGCCTATGTATCCCATTACTCTTGTGGTTTTAGTCTTTTGGTGCTTTTCCTACAAATAGTTCATTCACTTAGCTTACAATGTCTGTTTGAAATCGTAATGTCTATTGTGTTTAAGGGTGTTAAACACAATAATAGTACAACAACTAGGATAGGTCTGATGCTTGAAACTTGAATTGCCTATATTTTGATCATCCTATACATGTGTAAGTTTTGTTTTTTAAAATATTTAATAAAATACCTTTGTTGAGAAATAGGTGCCTTTGCGTGCTCTCCCTGTTTCATAGTAAACTATATGCCGACAGCGTCAACACTAATCTACAAAAGCCTTACATTTTGAAAAGATACCATACATTTTATTCTCTCAAACATATTCTTCATGATGTACAGCACAAAATTAACCTATGCGACAGTAGGCTATCGTCATTTAAGCCAACACATTTAGCGCAAAAAATCTGAAAAACCGACACCACACCACACCCTACTAAACCGATCCATTTTGACGAGAGGTATGTGGCTATGACATTAGTTTGTTTACTGCTCCTTTTAACGGATAAAAGGTTGACGTACATGATGCTTGCATCCAAGTACAAAGGAAGCAGACAGCTGCCCAGACACAGCACTTGAATTTGACCACTAAAAATCCTCCCAGTGTCTACCATAAAACTGCGAATGGCTCTAGAAAAAACGAAAACCCTTTGTACTATAGAAAACAATAAAGAGAAAGAAGGAAAAAAAGAAGAATTTCGAATTAGGAAAAATGTTAACAATATTGTTTCCCTTGAACATAAGAATTGACAGTGCAACCTTTTTTAATCTTGACCCTATGAAACTTCAGTATCAAACCTCAAGGTAACATTTTTTAGGGGTTGTGGAATTATTCGAATTTTGCTTTGAACAGAGTTCACTGATGTTGGACAAATGTCGACCATATGACGCATGAGTTTGAACTAGTGTGCGCATTAGTGTGTCGGTTTACGGCTGTAGGCTAATGTTTCAGAGAGGAAGATATAAGCCAGGGTATATACAATATACTGCTTATAGACATTGAATGGGGCCTATAGACTGGGCTAGAGCTACTGCATTGCTGTCAAATTTAATTAACTTAAATTAGACTAATGAAATCGGCTATTGGGGATAGTCTTAGATCCAATCATAACATAACGCACAGCTAGCATGCTTGGATTTATTGCAATGCATTGCTTTGTAATTAAATTATATTTTTAGTTTTTGAATTGTTGTGTTTTAAATAGCCTGCTGCATTTTTTCAGAAATCTGAAATATTGTAAAACATATATTACCTAGTTAGCAATTCAAGGTGAATAAATAGCGCGTGAAGCTTGTGAGGGCGCATGAAATGTGTGTTGAGGCCTGGCAAACACTTTTAACATTTAGAGATTGCTTTGTGTTCAAATAGTGTGTTTTTTATATTTCAAAAAGGGGATTTTACAATATAAGGAATTCGACTTTTTGCACTTTGTAGGTCACTAACAAACAATTACTTACTGTCGTTGGACAGATTCAATAGAGAAGACAAATGATCAATAACACAACTTCACATCAGGACATTATTTTTTTGGTACCATCTGCTTTAGTGAAAGAGTCAGTTAGGATAACTTAAGTCTGACTGTATCTGAAAACTCATTCTGAAAACATTTCCTCAGCATCTACTTGTTCTACACCAAAAATACATGCGCTACTTTGAGAACTGCAGACTCAATATACCAAAGTTCATGAAAAATTAAAAAAATGCAACAAATTAGTCTAGGAAATATATTTAACATTCAAACATGATTGTAATTCTACTCTGAAAGTCAATGCAGGGTTCAATCTAAAGTCCTGGAAGGTTTTGACTTGCCTAATCTTTAGTAGAGCTCTCTGCAGGCTATCACTTTAGGGATAAGGTTTATCATGTGTTTATTCATCTTGAAGATTAAGTCACAGTTAGCATATCATAATGTGCTCCTTAAACAGTTGGGTAAGTTTGCGCTTTTTCACTTGATAAGTAAAACAAATACTATAGGGTTTCTAAAAATGGGTGTTCGTGGAGTCCCTACTTCCATAAACATAGTTTGAAAACAGGTCTCTGTCCACCTAATAGCTAGTGTTCTTTTGAGTCCTCTGAACACCTCGCTGGGTGTTGTAAATATTTGCAATTCTCTGCTTAAACATCACCGTTAAGAGAGTGCAAGCTTTACGACTATGTCTGGGGAATCTAAGGTATTGCAACCTATCTAGAACTATAATTACAAACCTGTGTCAGTCTCTTGTTTAGAGCAAAATAAATACGGACCAAAAAATCCTGGTGGCTAGAAATGTATATTTTGATGACATGTAAATGCATTGTTGCATTTACATGTCATTAAACTGCAATAGTGCAGTTTGTTGTAATCCGTACAGAATGTATGCTTTTCAACGGCAACAATGGAGTCGGCGATAACCATTTTAGCACCCGAAGGCTCGGCCTGCATACAGCCATCTCAGACTGGCGAAAGAATGCAGGACCTTAGATGTCGACTCACAACGACGGAAGTGCCACAGCTATGTTGAGTGCTGCTTCATATTAAACTGGTCTGAAGTCAGGGCTAAATGTGGCTAGCGTGTGTAATCATATTACTGTCCCCTCATGGCCTAGATAAATTTAATTGGATGTAAGTCGGGCAGTTAAACTTGGTTGTATGAGCTGCGAACAGTTGCAAGCAACAAGAAAGGCCCTTGTTTTTACTGAGGTCTTGAATGCACCTAGCGTGAACCATTTGCACTGTGAGCAAGTATACGTTACAAGATAAGGATACAATAATGTTGTTAAAGTGGCTCTCCAGGGAGTATTTTTATATCAACTCAGGAGGAGCATGAAGACTGATAAACAATAGGCAGACAAGCAGTCCAAATTAGACTCCTCTTGAAGCTACAATGCATTAGTAAACCTACCATGACTACACTTTGACTTAAACATCTATTTTATTTGTTAGCTTTTGGTTAGACAAATAACCTCAGAATTTTTACATTTAAATCTCAAGATTATTCCTCTAATCGTCGAGACTGTTCAGTCTGTTTGGCTGTAGAAATCGAATGGTAGACGAAATAAATGCTAATTACGTAAAGATATTAGAGAATGTAGCCTATGTGTACGTTTTGTTTTGGTTGTTGGCAACCCACAATACGCACACGACTTGGAACGTTGTAGAAACATTTCTTAATTGTTTTACTTTTCCTAAATTATTTTAAAGATAATGCCAGTTTTCTATTGGGGTTCCACTTAATATGGCAGATCGTGCAATCTATAAATCAAGATTCTTACTTCGTGACTGATATAACGGCATTCAACTTTCTAATTAACATTCGAATTCATCACAAAAAATGATTTTGTATAGCTTAAATTGAATCGGTAGTGAAATGGTTGACAGCATACTTATCAAGAACTACAAATTAAATTAACGGAATTTGTGAAGACTATTTTAACCTGGTGTTATATTGGGCCATCAACAAATCTTACGTGAAGTCACAAAATTAAGAAATTATAATCAATTTCTCACCGATTGACATTTTTCTATTCCAAAAAATAATCCAGGCAATTTTCTGCAATTTAACAATTTTGATCAAAGTCTTTTATAACATCAATTAAAAGTCCATTTTATTTGGTGTTATCAGGAAAACATTCTTCCAAGTGCAAATAAGGCAAAACGTTTTGAAAATGAAAAGTTAATTAGTATACAAGCCACAAATACAACTTTGAACCAGCACTGTGATCCATGAAAACATAAAGGACAAATAGGACATGTCTTTGATGATCGTCCAGCAAAATGGGCCAGTGCTCATCCAAGTTTTCACAGGTAAATGAAGTCAGTGTCCAAGTCTCTGGCATTGAACCTGCATGACGCTCGAGACTAATCCAATTATAGTATATTAGCACATGTCACTTATATAGAAAAAGACCCACACAACTAGTCAACGAACACTGGGATATGAGTTCATGTGTAGGCCTAAAGAAGCCGCTGGGTATTCAGAAGAAACAGCATAGTGTTTCTACCGTAATCTAAAGGCAGTCTAAACGAAAACTCAGTAGCCTACATGCGTAGTCTAAAGCACCAGTGATTTCCGTTTTGGCCGTGTGGCCAGAACACATCATTAGCTAAACCTTTACAAAGACCTGCATCTGTAAACATACTGTATAGTCTATTAAACAAGTGACAAAAAAATAACATTGCATTTTTCCATGATCTGTTCTCTCAATTCAATGTTTTCCCTGAACTCGGGCACTCGAAATCTAGGGCTATATAGGCCATAGCTCATACTTGACCTTCAATTTGTGCGTTTGTCTACTCCCGCCTTAGTGCGGGCCTCTATTAGTGAGAAGGGGGTGAGGAGAAGCTATAGGCTACAGCTATAAAACTTGCCCCACATCTCCGATGAGCTTCTAAAAGATTGGGTAGGCTATACATTTAAGCATGAACCAACTGTGGTATGTATTTCAAAATTGTCCGTGTTGCTATGAACCACAGACGCTAAAACGATCACTGAGTGGGTACATGACCCTACCATGACTGGAAATTAAATTATTCACATAATGAATACAGAACTTATAAAGGTTGAACATGCGCACAGTTCAAATCAGTCGCCAGCGTCAACGATTTCTACTTAAACACACCATAAGGATTGTTTCCACACACCATAAATACAGTCCTTGTCCTATATGTTAGTGGAGCATTATTCTCAAAACGATATACTATTGCTTCTATTGGACTGCCACAACTGCAAAAAAAGCAGCAACAAGAAAAGCGGCCACTTTGAGAAACCAAGAAAAGTAATATCATGCAGAGATAGGCCTATTTTTAGTTTTGTAAAATGTAAAAGAATAAGAAAAGACTAATACACCCTTCTAAGGACTTCCCTACCTCTCTGCCTGACACACACACACACACACACACACACACACACACACACACACACACACACACACACACACACACAGTAAGAACACACTCCTTCCCTTCCCTATTTCTTTAACCAGCACGGTGCCATAAACGGTAGTGGAGTGGCTGGGGGCCTAGACCACATGACACAAGTTCTCTGCGAAGGGCACGGAAGAGCTAACTGACCTTTGCGACACGGAGACAGGCCACCATAAACAGATTTAGTCAGTCTCAATGTCAAAAGTGCTTCACAACATTAAATGGACACATTGTAAATATTGACTCCATCTGTAGGCAGATCTAAGGCAGCCTACATAAAGAGATAAATAATCAAGAGCTTGATACGTCCACTGTCATAACACTATTGCAAAGGATATAGAAAATAACATTTACTGACCTATTTAGGGATCTACATGGGTTATTTAAGAGACACGAAAACTATAGTTGTAGCATAGGCCTACACGGCTGTGAACGCAAGCGTTGCTGACAACAATGTATGTGTGTTAGCACGCATATATGAATTTATCATGCATGTCATTATTGGTCAAAAACTATCAAACTGAACACCCAAACTCTAATTGGATCAGAGCATTAATGTTGTTCAGAGTCTTCAGGAGATACTTAGCCTTTTTCTTAACAAATCCTACTATTCTAATTTTCCCCCAAACTAGAAGCCTTATTGTAGGCTACCGTGGCTCACTTAAGTAGCCTGGATTCAGGCACAAATAAACTTATGGCAATGCATTGGCTACAATTAAAATCTGACATGCCTTGTGCTGTTTTTGATATGAATGTATACAAACGTTCAAGTCTCAAATTGATTAATCAATGTTCAACACGAAAATTCCAAGGATATCACCTTAACAAGCGTCGTGTATCTGGAAAGAAAAATACCGTTTGATCTACTGATACGTTTTGATCATGCACAAACTAGCTAACTCATTCAGACCACTTTGGTTGAGCCATGACTCGGCCGCAAGAGTCGGCCTTTCACAGTTCACTGAAATGGCAATAACTGATCACAACACAACGAGAAAAAAAGACAGACATTTTTATTTTGATATGCCCTCACTAGACTGCATTTTGGTAGGCCTGTACCTTAAATGCTATTCAACTGATATTACAGCTTTCTTTAGTCTGTTGCTTTTCACCTCTTTTGCCAGTAGGGAGTGCTTTGGCCATCGGAAAGAAAGGTTTACGTGGCATAGGCCTAGGTGTTCTGCAGTGTTTTGCAGACCATGTAGCTATGTAGTATTAGCATACATTTTTCTCAATAAGCATTTGAAAGGTAACCACCAGCTACAAATATGTTAAGTAGTTAGGACTGCATCGTATTTCAGTGACAATAACCTAAACAATGTTTGATTTAAAAATATCCAAGCCATCACAATAAAAGAAAACATGTCCTCACAAAGCTCTATTAATTACAATCAATCCAATACGTCAAAATGTATTAAAACAAGACAACATTTGATAAGTTTTCTATTACCTTCTCGAAATTGTTAGATACGTCAAATCCGTGCCTATCAAGCAAGCATATAATCAATGTTGCTTGTTGCTATAGCCTACTGTACCAGAATTGAAGCAATAACAAAGTTAACCAGTAATCATTTCAAATACTATTTTTTTATTGGAAACCTTGCATAAACATTTATGTCATTATTACTTTTACAAGACAATAGCAACCCTTACAAGCGCAAAGAAGGGAATGCAATATGACGAAATAAGGGAACAGTGACAAACACTTTCATATTGATATTATATTGAAATAGGATCTACGCCTATGTCTACCATCCCAGATCACATGATACAATCGGTATTACCTGCATGATACAATAATATAATCCTTACAACCGCAGATATGGAATGCGATATTTTACAAGACAACTCGGAACAAAAACATAAAAACACTTACAATGAGACAGAGTATCCTAAAAAAGGATGCAAATACTATTATATAATTTCCATAACCTACTTGTATAATGGTATAGAAGAGTACACGATGAGAGAAGGGACGTCCTAGAATACAGCGTACACAATACAAACAAATGAACATAATTTGGGACACAATAACTAGAGTATATCAACAATAATAATGAAAAAAATAATAATGATAATCAAATTTATATTTTAAAGGCAATGGTAACAAATATTGAGTTTAGGATTATGCAAGAATGGGCCTATGTATTACATTTGATGAGTTACTCTTCTTTAGCCTAGTTATAAGGGGCAAAAAGTTGTCTGCGGACCGTTACTTACATTTCACATCACTAACATGCTGCAAATACATTTCGCTGCTTTAACATATCTTAGGCGTTAAGAACAATGTAGTGGGATTTCCAGGATATGGTGCACTCATTTTGTTGTAGACCCAATACCTTAATTTTTCTGAACTTTTACCAATCAATGCACCTTTGGATTTGATATGGGATTCCAGGAACTCTGTATATAGCTGAATACTTTGTTAGAAATCAAAGGATCAATGATAGCAGCTCAGATTATTCAAACGGCAATCATAAACTATACACAGTTAATCAATCCAGTCCATGCAATATGTTTTAGGGGGTTGAGAGGCGATAAAAAGAGGAATATATTTTTCTTAAAGGGTTGTCAGCAACAGGGCAAATTCATGGCAAATAATGTTTCAATACTGTGCCATAAAGATACTGGCATGTTATTAGAGGTTTCCTTATCGGCCTTTCCTTAGCGGCCTCAAGTCTGTCTCCTTTGCATGACCGTGAACGTGCCCAAAACACGTGACGAAATCTACAGTAAAGAGATAAGGGTAATGTTCCGCTCCCATAACAAGGGATCGCTGGGGATATATCAAACAACTGGGAAGTTATACTTAAGAAGACTCCAATGTTAAATGCGCGTGGCTTCAGTGGTATTGGCGAGGAATTGGACTGCACATTCAGGCCTCTGTCCTCTTTGTATTGCCCGCATGTTTATTTGTATGGTTTGTAAACGTGGCCTTATTTCATCCATATCCTCGCTGGCAAAAATCCCCACCAACGTGTATCACAACATAATAAATCACTTATCAAAACAAAGTGAGATATTCCTTAACAAAGATAGATTTTTTTAGGAAAACATAGCCTTTAACCACCAATCTCACCATTTATGTAGCGCAGACCATATGTGGCACGCAAGAGTATCATCTCACAGCTCATTGACGTCTATATATAGGTATGATACCACACCACAAGGACAGTCCAATTTTGAGTTGAAGTTTATTTTAAAGTTTGGACAGAAGTATCATCTTGGTCGTTTGCATCGTATAGCAATATTTTACGCTTCCTGTATTTTTCTAAACTTGACGGACGTCTAATTCAGGCTGCTTTCATCGGAGGGGCAGAAGATCGCATGCATTTTAAGACTACTTGGAGACCAACAGGCCCTAGCCTATGCCTGCCAATTGATTACCCTTTTGTAACATCCCTAAAAGTAGGCCAATGCTTGCTCCCTTAGCATGAGTCTCTTCTTCTTCATGCGCCGGTTCTGGAACCATATTTTAACCTGTTGGTCGCTGAGGTTTAGACGGTCGGAAAGCTCCCTCCGCCGCTGCCTGGTGATGAACTCATTGAGCATGAATTCGCCCTCTAGCTCCGCCAGTTGGAGTTTGGAATACGGTTTGCGTTTCTTTCGGGTCCGCGTGTGCATCGGGTACCACGGGGCACCTGGAGGGGGCATACAACGGATTAGTCACAGCAGTTGCACAATTCACGGTCACCTCCAAGGCTACACTCCATTTGGTGGGACTTCCTGTGAGCAGAGCGCATCACACTTGGCTTGTTGTGATCTTTATGTAGGGAGTCCACACGATGAAGGTCTGTGTAGATGAGCTTACTTCTACAAGTTCAGCCTTCACCCTATCGTTTGTCTATACATCATTAGACCACCAATTTACAGTGCTTTGTGTCACATGAAGTTTTACTGTTGCAGTAAAGCAACATTAACGCGATAATTAAATCTTGCTTGCACATACCCCTACTTATTTGCGAGTTCCTAGGCATATTAAACAACTCCAAAGTACACAAAGACAGATATTAATGCAGTTTACAAGTCATTAAAACAATAGCCTCTCAAATTGATGCAGTCATCCAAAGCGCTAAACCTCTTTAAATCACAGCAAATAATCAAAGGTGTCTCATTATCTAGACAAAATGTATGCATTTAAACTAAGCTTGTTTGGATCACTTTGTATTTCACCTAAGTGTAGGCTACAAGCAATCGCAGTCATATATCTTGCTTTGAATGCATTGCTGTACACAAATGGTTGGCGTGTGGGGCATTATAGGGCAACCCCTAGCGGCGTTTATCTACCACGCAAGTCGCTTGCAGGCAAATCAAAACAGCTGCATGTGCATTTTGAAACCGAATGTGGAAACACGCCCTGGCTGGAGGCTATGCATGTGCCTCCAGGGTAAACAATATGAGTGACCATGGTTTGCGGTCTATTAGTAGGTGTGATTGAGAGAACATAGATGAAACCCACCTCCGCCTGCAGAAATGTTGCTGGAGTGGTTTCCCGGAGACACCAGGGTCTGTGAGTCGCTAGATGAAGGCTTGCTCCCCTCATTGAGCAGCGAAGAACTAGAGTCGGATTCCAGAGACTGGCAGGATGGCGGATCTTGTGTGTGTTGCTCGGTCCCATAATCATACTTGGTAAAAGCCCCACTACTGCTCATTCCACTGTGCATCCCGTGATCAGATGTTAGGGATGATGTGTCTCTCGCCCTATCCTCTCGTTTGAGGTTGCTGCTGCCACCTGAGCATGGGTCCCTGTTTCCTCCGCTATTGCTATAGTAGCATTTACCTTCCTCCGGCCGAGAAATTTCACACGATCGGTTAAAAGAAGGGTTAATAGAGACGGGGCTGCTAAAATAGGATTGAGAATATCCATTGCACGGCTCCGATGGGTTCCACGGGAGGGAGCATACATTGTCCCTTCTCGGGTAGGAGAGAGATGGTAGCCCCGCCAGTTGTCCTCCTGAGGCTCTAAAATTCGGGAAATAAAAAGTGTCCCCAGTGTGGATATTTACCAAAGGTCCCACAAACCCTGGATTAAGGAGATTATGCTCGCCCATTTCCGCGGGCCCGACCAGCAGCTTCTAGTTTATTGCAATCTGACATTTAACGTAGTTAAACCTGGAGGGCCACCGGATTGGTCATCCGCAAGTCATGTGATTAGGTTTACTTACTCTACTCGTGGTACCACCCACTTGGTCCATCTCAGACAAAACAAAACATTAACTTCTGTATTACGCAGGTTTATATGCTTTTTAAAAAATACCATAAATGTTTTATTTAAAAAACTAGAATTGGGTTTTGATTCACTGAAAGCATGCAGAGTCCAAAACGACTACTCTTTTAGGCCCACACTCTACTGTACAAATATGCGGAACTGTCTATAGCCTCGTTTAATGTCTTTATTAGCTGGCAAACGTTTTAAAATATGATTTCTTATGAAAACTATTTATTCTACCCGCAGGAGAGGGTGCATATGACATCTTGTTTTCGAACAAATTACGGTAGAATTCAGTGTCATATAAAGCTGTGATGTCCCTATTTTACAAGCTTGTTTTAAGAAAAGACTGATGCTCATTGCTGCTCTATACTCATATTTACAGTAAAGGGGTCAACAGGTTGAAACCATTGGCTCTGTAAAAGAAGACGATATTCTATAAGGTTACTTTAAGAGGGTATATTTCACATAATATCCTCTCGTACACCTCACATGAACAACTTTAACAGATCCCCCCCTATAAACGTTGGGAGCCAAACTCTGGTGGGATTGTTATACTCTCGCAATTCTTTTATATGAATTTTACAAGGTAGCACAGGGCACTTAACAGATTCAATCAGCACTGAGGCTTTGCTTTGTATTTCACTAATTAGTTGATTTGTCGATATAACTCTGGATACTCTACAAACGTATGTAGGCCTATTTTATACCATATTTTAAATAACGCAAAAAAATCATAATATATCCTAAAAACAAAACAATAACAACAACCTTTTTTAGCTACTGGACTAGTGGACTGCTGAAAAATAAATTTTCCATATTTCACAGCTTTGAGATACTCAGTCAAACGCTTGCGTATTGATTCCGATGTGGTCTTTGGGTCACTCACATTCCCCAAATATAGTCTACCATGTTTCTCTATGCTGGGCAACATTACATCGTGTTGTCTATTTCTAACTCTGGTCTACAGATGCTGACATCAATTGCATTTAAAATATCTGGAAATACTTAGCCAAACGTTGCGTGCACTTTCTTCGATATAGCAAGTATTCTAAGTCTTCCTCTACACAGGATATAGCCTACTGACTAATCTTAATACTTCCAAATTACATAAAGCATCCCCCCTTTTCCATCGGTAAAAGCTACAGAATGTATACAGATTTTCAGGTTTGCAACCATGTAGAGGATGTAGAAGAATATACGCCTTAAATGCTTAGATTGATAGGGTTTGTGGATTGGCTTTACTCATTACATCAAGGGTGCTAAAGTTGATTAAATATCGTCTGGCATATATCTCAGAGCATATGCTTACTGTATGCTTGATGCATATTAACGTTCAAGGGCAATTCAAGTGCATGCAACAAGACATCACGTTATTGAACTTTTAATATAGCTAATTTAGTCCCAAAACTCTCATGATGAAGGAGATACACTGTGAGACCACATTGCAATTAAATTGCTGTTACATTATTTCACGTTAACTGGCCTATTTAGCACATAGGCCATAAGTAAAAAGGTTTGGCCTAAAACATTGGACATATACATTTTTCATATAAAGATTATACAATATATAGATAAAAACATATAAATGATTATAATTATACGAATTTACAATATGTTTAGGTACAGAATCAATGCTTGCGTCAAATATGTGCTTTATCTAGGTGCTGAATCGCTCAGGAAATGCGCTAAGAAACTGCCAAGAACTTGTTATCTGAGAGAAAACGCATTAAATTAAACATTAGTTGGATAACGATGTGCAACTCCACAGTTATTGGATAGGACTGGTCACAAGTGATATCTTGGAGGGCCTAAAGGTAACGAGTCGCAATCCCTAAATAGAACGACATCGGTGACTAGGACGCCCACATGCATTTTAGCCCTGATAGGCCTGCACATTTTGCCTCTCAAACCATTCCACACCCGTGATAGCTAGTTAACGTGTCTTGCAATGCTGAGCAACATCATGCATAAATGTTATACTTTCTGAGATGGCTCAACGCCCTGTCAGGGGAGTGGTGGAATAAGTTCAAAACTTAGTGTTATCGATTTACAATTCAAAACCAATACCACAATGAACAGAGAAACATTTTGTTCACAACATAGCATAATCGCCCATAACCAATACATCTCTGTGTACACCTGCTCCAATACGTCTTAAATGATTCAACTTTACCTCGAGGAGAATAGAGACCGGGTGTTTTCCTTAACGCTCTGTCGCAGCACAACACCACGCCTTCGAGAATCCAGCTACTTCCACAGAACGGGATTTCATGACAACACTATTGATTTTCGTTGGCAGATTGATACAGAGTAAACTCTTGTCGCTTGTGGAACTGCACAAATCGCAGTACATGGGAGAAATTTAGCAGGTTCAGAAAAAAAATTCAAAGATTGGTTAGCAAATGTGTTAAGCAGTTCAAGGTCAGTGTCTAGTGCACTGTCTGCTCCTATTGAAATTGCTGTCTCGTAATCCCTGGGTCTGTCCAGACAGGGCAATAGCGTAAACAAAGGTTTTTTTCCCCCCCTACTTTGATTTTTTCCAGACAGTTACGACCTCAAAGTGCAATGTTTTTTACGTTTCCTTTAAGGAAGTCTTAGACCACCAAGAATGGCGACAAACAAAACTGTTGCCAAAGTTGAACAATAACATCTTAAATATCTTATTACATTTTCAAATATTGAATTATTTAGGTTATGTGAGTCATTTAGCCGACGTAAATAGGAAAAGTATTCTCGGAAAGTGAACTGTCCACGGTCACATTCTATTTAGCATTATACTACATAATATAAAGATCATGTAGCAATAGAAAACAATTTCTTTGTATAGGACTCTGCGCTCAAAACAACAACATTCACTAACCAAGATGTAAACCAAACTTTTGAACTTGACCGTAAATAAAGGTGACTTAGATTCTACCAGACACACATTGACTACTGCTGATTTAGCAACATTGTCTGTGGTGGCCAAAACAGTGAGACAGTAATAATCAAGCCAAATGTTAATGAACGATTATTTTTTTAGATCCAATCCAAATGTATCAACAAGCGTGTAGGGATATAATTGTTATTGTGATTTATTGTGTGGTGGAAAACAACGTGTGTTGGCTATTTAGTTTGTTTGAATATGTGTTTGTTTGTGTGTGTGTTTGTGCTTGTGTGTGTACGTCACGTCAGTGTTATAGTTTAGATAACATGAATGATTCAACATACCATTAGCCAAACAAACAGACATTGCACAAAATAATTGCTAACTATTCAATGAGCAATTAAAGAGTTAGGTAATTGACGCAAATACCCATCTGGATATGAAAAGTTCAAGACAATATTTCAACCGAAGCAATAACATGGGGGATAATGTCAAATACAGAGCTAACCTTCTTACAATGCTTTCTCATACTTTTCTTATTTTTATATTGCCTAGTATATTCTTATTAACAACAGAAGCACCTTGTCGGGGAGAATTTAATCTCAATTTGAAGTGAACCTCGGACAGAAGAGCAGAATATATGCCGGCCTAAAGACGAGTTGATAAATACGTGTCAACATGTGTTGATTTGTTAAAATACCGCTAAATTCAGAGATATTTATTGACTAAATAGCATAATTCCATCATTTTTTTGATATCAAATGATTAGGCTATCTGTAATATAATAATATAGTTCTAATTATTTGTAAAAAAAAATATATTGACTGAAATTGGAACTAAAAATACTATTGAATATTAAATTGAACAAATTCAACTCCAAAACACTGGTAAATTCACAAATCCTGATAGACAGGCATATACAGTCATAAATCCAACGTTAAGGCCTATACTTGATTTCAACAAAGACTAACTCTGATTAACAAATAGGTAATACTGTTATTTAGACATAAGTTATTTGTTCAGATCATTTGCCATGCGTTTTTTGCTATTAAATATATTTTATATATATATATTATTATTATTTTTTGTTGTTTATTTATTACAATCAAGATAAGTCAATCAGTAATTAATGACTGAACACTAGCAAAAAGCTAATCACACTTCCTGATACTTTCACCTTGCCACCACCAGAGGTTATCAGCCCCCTTTCTCATTGCTCAGCCTCCGCTCTCACACACAAGACCAATGTACGGTCTGACAACACACTGGCTTGACGACTCAGTCCAAAGCAGTGAAAGAAATCAGCAGCAACTTTCACTGACATTTTGTTTCATACATTTTGGGCATGATAATCATGTAGGTCATCTTCTTTATTTATTTGAGTTCAGTTGTTTTATTTCGGAATATTACTCGGTTAAATAACAGATGAAAGATGATAGCCTATTCATTATGCAGTATAATTTATATTTCATATTTGGAAGCGGTTGAGTTTAACCACGTTTTAAATAGTTTATAAATCCTAACGCAAACTAGTGTAGGCCTAATTCTTATTTGATGCAAATTCAGATGTCTGGTAGTATAAATTAAACAGTTCTCATTTATATAGATTTTCTTAGATTTTCTTAGATTTTATTTCTTATTAGGATCTCTTAGATGATTAGACTTTTTTAAATCAACTCATTGTGAATGATAAAATTGGATAATGAATGAAAAAGAAAGACACATACTTATATCTGCGAGTAGTCCAAGTGTTTTTAGAGGTTTCAGAATTCAAGGCCTACCTTAACATCAACATTGCCAACAACCAAACGTACTCCATGCTTATCTTCCAAACGACATTGAATACACGTCGCCATTTTCGATGCCATACTCCTAGAAAATGCAATCTAATCCAACATTAAATATTTTGATACACAGACACAGGTCCTTCCAACCAACTAAAACTAACAATTAAACGGCACGAAACTCAGCAAAGTAACACAAACTTTCCATCATATATTTGTGGGCTTCAATACATGAAGTTTATCAACGCACCCATTGTGAAAAAAGAAAATGGCCATACCTTGAAACATTTTACTTTGGGCGATGTCGTATTGTAATTTCCTCTCACGTTGAGCCATGACAGATACACTGCGCGCTGTGGTGTTGGTGTGAGACGTCATTGCTCTACCTGTCCTTCGTGGTCAATAACACACACCTCATGATGATGAGTGAATGAAACCATTGGTGGTTTGAGAGGCATGAGGAGAAGAAACCACTTTGAGAGGTGCTCTATAAAAACACAAAAAGAATAGAACCCAAATGTTAAAGGAATGCTCTCACGGATGGTCAGAAATGCTCAGGTCAGAGGATATCCTCTTTTTATGTATTTATGGCACGTCATTAAGTCTAGCTGTCTAGACAGGGAAATAACACCTTGTTTGCTTGCAAACAAACCACGGGCATTGGTGCCCAACCCCCTATTTACTATTCACAAGCTGCTGTGATGTCAAGGTCAAAGTGACTGCATAGTCACGGTCAAGGGTAAAATGCAAGATGGTAGTACTCCCCGAACAAGTAAATATAATATAATAAGACATTGAGTCTCCTATCACTGATCGGGTTATTGTAAATACAAATACAGGTTCATAATAAACTAACTAAAATGACGTTTGGCATATCATATATCTCAAAGGTGAGGGACTGACAAGTGTGACCAACACAAAGCAATAGCACTTAATTCGTGTAATATGGAATAACATAGACATAATGCAAAATATGACTAACGAAAGTTTGAAAAACGCGAAAGCCTTCCATAAGCTATTAATTTGCAGTAGGCCCATGTGATTTTCCAATGAATCTAGAAAGTTATCTTTATCTTAATTATTGCATTGGTATTCAATTGGTAAATTGAATTTAGCCTATGTTCGTTCTACAGATATTTCAGAATCTGACTATCCAATCACGACGACCAATTGCACAAACGCCATTTCGAACAATTGTTCGGCAAGAATTTGTTGCATTTTATCGAGAAAAATGTAGAATCTTTAGAGCTGCAGTGTTGTAAATGAGCGTGTGTCATGATTGTGTGTGTGTTCATCGCTTTGGGTAAAAGCGTCTGGTAGATGCAATTGTTCTGTCTATGACATCCAGCTCTAGACGCAGAAATGATAACAATAGCCTCTTTAGTAATATCCGGATATAGGCGTTCATGATATATTAATAACAATGTAGACATTTTTGAAACTATGAAATTAAGCTAGGCCTATATTATGCAGGTGGACGTCCCCAAGAAGTCTTTAAATTGTAGGCCTATACGCCATGTAGGCCTATGTCTTTCATCTTACACTTAGAATGTATTACTGGTAAACAATCTAGAATAAAAAATCAGTGAATGGAGCACAAATAAGGCATCCGTTGCACATTTGTCCAGATGAGGCCTACAGAAAGACCATATGGCCCGTAGGCCCGCATTTTTGCCGTGGGTTCAGATATATCCTCTCCATCTATGGATTACACTATTATATATAATTATGTAATCTGCCTTTGGCAGTTTGGGAGAAAACTGCTCTAGATTCAGAGAGACGATAAAACAAGTATCACGATTATACAGTCCCAACGTAAGTGCGCCAGCGCGCGCGCGTGTGAATAGGTGAACTGAATGCATGACAAAATGTTACAATTCCAACTCACGACACATTTTTGTGTTTAGGATAATAGTATAAAAGTCAATAGTATAGAAGCCAACATGTGTGTAACGTCAAAGTAGGCATACTTTGGATGCCTGGATGATTCTCATGTGCGCTTAGTCATGCTGCTGCTGGGTTTTAACGTCAGTATGCGGGACCCAAAGTACAGCCACTTCATATAACCACTACAGCACTAACCCGTCTATAACTACACGCTTTCAGCAGAATCACCATCAAAGATAATTTCAGCCACTGTTTTCAATAATACCCATCTATGGCCACCACCACTGTCTTTTGATTTATAACAAGCCACCATCATCTGCCACCGAGAAGACTCCTTGATCTCACACCGTAAGATTTCATAAAAGACAGTTTGACATTGAATATATCAGTGCCCCAAGTTCAAAGTTACAGATCAGCTGACAACACTCCGATGGATTCCCCTAGTATCATTTTTTAGGAGTTCTGTCCTAGTAGGTCAACTTCTGTGGGCACCTAAGTGGTTGCATTGCTGTCCTTACCTTGTAGGCCTTTCCTCTATATTCATTTGAAGGGATGGATACGATGGACTTGTAGCTCTAATTCATCCATAGAGGGATAAACCTCAGCTAAATATGATAGAAATAATCTATGCAAAGGCAACAGATAAAGTATAAACATGCGTTCAAACGTGAGGTTAAGCAAATAAATGATTTTTGACTGACATAAGAAAAATCATATTCATAGTATTTATTTATTTATGAAACACGTTACCAGTACGTTAGTCAACACCACAATACAATTCACATACTGCACGAAAGACTGCTTACAATGCGCGTGATCATCTCAAATGCTACACCAAATAAAACGATTGTGCATTTCTGTGTAATACTTACTGACTTTAATTTCTTACAATCATTCCAGTTGCATGGCAGATATCCTTCACTGATAAAGGAATACATTTAGATTTTGAAACATTCCAAATTTACAGCCCTGTCATACGAGATAATACGAATTAAATAATAAAGGCATTGCACTGTACAGATTAACAATGTAGCCGCTTCGCTTTACTCTCGGCTGAAGAAGCATGTCCCAGAAAGAGATAGCCTATAGCTTTTTGAAATCCGGAAGGCTTTTTTGGTACAAAACCATTGTATCATCATTGGCCCCCAACATATTGTTTGGGGTTAGTTGGCTGAAATAATCTCATATTGTGAAGACACCAGGACCACTTGTCCATAATGCAATACTTTCTCTCCATCTGAATGACATGAAAATATATGTATTTATGTAGTTCAGCCTGTTCAACAGCAAATCTTGGAAATATGATTAGGCCTAATCCCATCGAGGTTGGCTTGAGAGAGAAAAAAACACGAAATCCTTGTGTCGTTTTGAAATACAGATATCATTTAAATATTATATATTTATATATGTACATTCATATAAAACAAAGTTTAACTGAATCCTTAATATTTTCACAGTTTTTAGAGATGTTGAAAAAAGGAGCGATGTTGGCGTTGGTGTGTGGACCGATGAACTTAAATAGAAAAAACATTGCCGAAGTGTTCTTCAATCATTACTTTTCGGTTAGAGGTAAATCATTCATTTAGAGATTTTGATAATATCAATTGCAGGGATTGCCAGATATCAATCAAGTTGTGTGCATGTGATTATTAGTCTTGGATTTACTGACAAATTTCTTCTCCTTCACTCGTCGGTTCTGGAACCAAATAGTAACCTGGCGCTCAGAAAGGTTGGTTGTGGCGGAGATGCGTCTTCTCTTGTCTTTGGTGATGAACTTGCTGGCTGCATACTCTTTCTCTAGTTCCTTCAGCTGAAGCTTCGTGTAAGGAACCCGCTTCTTGCGTCCACGACGATAACTGCTGACCTCAGGTTGCAAGGGGACTACATCTGCGAAAGAAGAAGGACAGTTTTTACGCACGGAAGGACAAAGCCGTTCCTTAAATATGTTCTTACTAATTCTGACTATATAGCACGTACACATGTTTTTATGTACTACCGTTTATTAGCAATTTCTGTTTTTGTCAATTATTTTTTATTCAAATAGACTGTGAACGCATTCATAGGCCTACGTATCAACAACCATCAGTAGCCTACGTGGCTAGATTGATGAAGCAAACACGCAATGTTGTAGATTCCATCAATCTGATATATTGTATATTTTGTATTGTTCTGATGTAGCATTTTTCTTCTTAATCAATGACTTATATGTCTGTAATTGTTAAGGTAGGCCTTAGTCCACCTTTAAAGTACCTGCTGATTCTCGTCAATTCGTGATACATTGGACAGAAGAGCCGCTTTCAAAAAAGTTACGTTTGGCCTGTGAATGAAAGACATAGTCTAAAACACCTGTCTACCTTGTTACAAAAATAATCATTCGTGAGATCCAAATAGAATTCTCTGGTCTAGAAAAAAAAATCGTTTAGGCCATTAGTGGTTATTTGATAGATTAAAATGATAAAATTTACGTTCCTAAAGGGGACTATGAGGAACGCTTAGGCCTAGGCTACATGTTTATTCTGTTATTACATGGTTCTACATTGGACTGGCCTACTGATATTGAATAGTATTTGTGCTTACAATGAACCTTACAGCAAACATCTAGCGTATTCATTTATGCAACATTTCCAGTTTCCAACGACCGTCGTCCAACCATCGTTAGTGCCACGTTAGCTTAAATATGCCTTTCCCGAAAGCATCGTTACTTACGTTGTAGGCCTAGGTTAAATCTATCGTCAAGTAACGACGACTTCAGACCAGTTGTTAGTCCATCGTAACATGCTTGTTGCTGCTTTTTGCACCCTTTTTTAGCAGGCGAGAAATGACTCCAAATGACTTGAATGTTTCGAAACATTAAACTAAATCAATGATCTTCAGACCAATTGTGGAAGGATTACATGTAAAACAAAAGTCAGTGAATAATCTAAATAATGTCTGGTTTTAGTATGCCTGTTTATTTGTGACACGAAATAAAAGTGAAGTTAAATTTAAAAAAATACAATAACATTATTATTAGTCTATCCAAAGAAATTTAGAGCCTAAGTATCATGGCAGAGCTATTGACTTGCATGGACCATTCTGGACACACGTTAGCCCAACAAGCTTTATTCTCGTCACTGACCAATCAGCTGTGTCTTCCCCTCAAACTGTTGGGTAGACAATTGTTTAATTGCAGTAAAAGAAGTGGTGTCAAGTAGGCCTAATTGTGGATAGTAACTCGGAATTTGCGTGGCAAAGTAAGCAACGGCGTTTCTCAAAATAATGCAACGAGGATAGCTAAGCTTAGAAGATGCACATGCAAATACAGTAGTGGGCTTTTTGGATGGTTGAAAAAGATTCCATAAAGCAGAGCCCCCCCCCCCCCCCCATACACTTTCTAACGATGGATTTACGTGCTGATTTCGTCGTTAGAAAGTCATGATCCAACTGCATGCAGCCTACGTGCATCATCATATGACCAATTTTATCGGGAAACCTGGCCCGGGGCAAGCCATAACCTATAGGTACTGTACGCCTGGCGTGCACAGGAAACCCAACTACTGTTTGGATAAACAATGGAACAGGGGAAGTTTTAGACAAGCACTCTGCAACATTAGGTAACGTAAAATAAAAGTATGTAAAGTAGCCTATAACACCGTTATTAAAGACCAAATGATGACAAAACAATTGAATGCAGATGTTAGAGTTAAAGTCCATAAGATATTTCTTCATCAGTAGAAATCTTAGCTGTACAATTTCCAAATTTGGTTAATGCGAAAATGGACACGTCTGGATTTACCTGAAATTATTTAGTTTTCATGTTAACGATATTGGCCGGGTTTCCCAGATTCGTTAAGAAGCTCTTAACGCTAAGAGCGTCTTAAGAACATTCTAAGAGCGCACTTAGAATGTTCTTAAGACGCTCTTAGCGTTAAGAGCTTCTTAACGAATCTGGGAAACCCGGCCATTGTTGTTAACATTAACAGGCTTGTGAACAGCCCCCCAATTCTGTTGTAGCTGCACATAAGACGGAAAGCCAGGTAGACATAACCTTGAAAGGTAAAATTATAAAGTGCTTATTTAGCAGTCTCTTTCATCAAAAACTGGAACCTACAACCTCCAAATCTGCAGGCAAGTGCTCTACCACGGAGCTCTACCCACTACACGCTGCATTGGCTCGTGAGATATATCCCAACATAACCACAAATTGTACGTGTTTTTCATGGGATATGAGACGTATGACATGTTTAAGTAGCACTGAGATACTGAGTTAACATTGACCATTTAAAGATTATAGACTAAACTGTTTACATTTAAAGAAGAGAGGCATTAAGTTCAAAGTTCAAAGTTTAACGCAATCTCAAATCCTAACCATCATGACAGTGATGATCTGGTATTTATTTTATTAATGTGTAATAGGTTATGGACGAATGTGGGTTAAAACTATAACTTAACTTAAAATCCTGCTAAAGCTCATGCAAATACATACGGGCTTGAAGAGGGAGGGGGCTGTGTGTTTGTGTAAGTGTTTGTCGTGCATGTGCGTGCGTGGGCGCGCGTACGTGTGCGCTCGCTCCCGTGTTTTCGTGGCTTCCCCTGTGTGTTTTTGAGGAAAAGGGAGCAAAATGGCGTGTGGGAAGTAAGGGTAACGGTTCAGCACCTCCGTATCCGAAATTCACTTACTTATTACTCACAGATTTCATAAAGGTGATAAAACCTAGTAGTAAATGAAGCATTCTAGTAAACACTGTGTAAACAGCATACTGACCGTTTATGGCCTCAGTGTCCTTTATCATATATCAGATATGAATGTGGTTATTACAAAAGAGAAAAACAGTTTTTAAATAGCTATGAGTTGGATTGTAGTAATGAGATACACATGGAGCACAGATTTTATTACGGAAATGTCACAAGCGAATGGAAAATGGATCCTGTCATATGCAAAGCGTCTTCGACACATTGCAGAGAGCTGCTGACAAAGATTCAGGGATTTATTGGCACAATCCAAACAGTAGCTTACTGGCTGCGTTATCATGGAAGGGGCAAAGGTACACCATTCTGTCTCTTACTAACCTGCGTAACTGGCTCATCATATGACATAGAAATGACCATGCTGAAATAAAATGTTGAGTTTAGGAATAATTTGAATACACACAGTAGCATTAACAGGCACACCATCACCAATAATGGGTCACAATGGGTTGGCTATTTATTTTGTGATTAGTTTTGCAAATGCTCCGTTAGATTGTTATTGAGACAAATAGATACAGAAAATAAATACATTTACATCTCCTACGGTAAGTTCAAACGCCCAGACGATCAAGATGAACACGTTTGCCATGTGAAGACCAAGTGCCTCAATTCGATGCAAAGATAGTGAGATGCAAAGATTTAGTGAGATAAATTCTCAAAATATTGAGAATTTAATCCAATTTAATTATCATCTTAATCATATTTTGCAAATGTATATACGACATTACAATTAAATATAAGGTAACTACAAATATAACTACAATGTAACTACAAAGCAGGTAACAGTATGAACAGTATCCATACGAAGGTAATGGTAATTGTTTCCAAATAGACCGTCCGAATGTGTCAAAATGTAGTTCATTTAGTTAGTTTAAAGTAAAAAAAAAAAAAAAAAAGTAAATGTTCATACCTGGAAATGGGGATTTCCATAGATGAGAAGACTGTGTTTGTTCCTTGGAACAGTACACCTGCCCATCCCAGCCATTAGACAGAGCCCAATGCTGGTAACCTTCCATGGGAATCAAAGCGTCGTGCCGAGGTTCGGGATGGGCACTAATACTGGGTACAACCGATACATCTAGATATCCAGGAACAGCTTGATAAGAACTGGCAAAACTGGGATAGAATGCAAACTCTTTTGCCCGGCTTGATAGTTCTTCCGTTGGCAAAGCTGTACTTGGCTCTGCATATTTCTCTGCAGGATGGTATGAGCAGGGTTTTTGCTGCAAGTTCACGTTGTGCGAATGAGATAATCTACAACCGTAATAAGGGTTTCCAAATGGATAACCGTAGCCCAGAGAAGCACTGGATGAAGTTTGCGTAGCAGGACACTGGCGACCGGTGTCTGGGGAAGAAATATCCGAGTATACAGAGCCTTGGTGGGTCGCTATGGTGCCAGAGTGTCGCCCCAAGGCGGGGTGCGACATCAGGTCCCTGCAATGAGTAGCAGGGCAATTCCCGCTCAGTCCCTCCATTGTTTGGTTTTTATTCTGGTTATTTTCATTCGGGCTTTTTTCATAAACGTACATCAAGGTGTCCGCCCAGCGTGGATGCAGAACCAGCGAAGTCGTCATATCAGGGGCTGCCGATGCTTTTTAAAAGTCGACTACTCCAAGACCGACACCTCATTTCCAACTACATTTTACGCAGGCGCATGCGCACCCACAGCCCGTGTGTCCAGTTCATTAAGGCTATGGCACGTGATATGCTAACAAGTCCTCGAGATTGGACTAGTGAGTGGGGGGAGGAATAGCCCTTTAAAGTACCACTCGCTGACCATGTCGCCGCTTTTTCCAAAGGAATACAAAGTCTTATCATTGGATGAACCCACCAGACAAATATCCTTAAAGGGAAGGTTGGCTACCTTCGTAATAGAAAACCGAAAACAACCTGCAGCTTTTGGCCGACTCAGTATTCCAACCTATTGGAAGAAAAAAAATCTACTCTGAACACTTGATTGCATGTTGATTTTAATAACAAATATGTTTTAAGAAACAGAGACAGACACACGTATATACAGATCTAGTGTTGGCAATTCTGTTTGGCTACTTATGCAACCTACCGTATTCTACTATAATGCAAAACTTAACAACGATTTGACAATAAACCTATGCGCCTGCATCATTGGAAGATAGAATTTACATAAAATACAATTATTTCTTATATTTTAAGCCAGAATGCAATTTATTTTAGCAGTAAGGCACGTTAGCTCCATCAACTAAAGGACATGTTATTTTGACTTTAGTACAAGTGAAGGAAACATAGGCTATGCTATCTTAATATAAAATAATATTTTAAACATGCGTCTAATTATATTTTGAATGTATTTAATATATGTATTGAAAGGGCATCAGGGCTTGTGGGAGGGCTGTATGTTGAGTACAATAAAGATAAATAATTTTAATTCTACCCAACTTGCTCCGGGATTCGCCATTATTATGATATTTTTAATCATCAATTGGAAGTTGAGTTTTCCTGTGTTGGGACATTAATTCTAAAGTCTGGTTCACATGCCTTAATCATGTATAAAATATTACTGTAAATCTTGAAATAGGACTGCACAAACTGACATGATGTCCAATTAGAACCCTTTTCACACCGCGTAAGCGATTTGCCAATTATGTCTAAGAATACTTTTCTGAAGGCATTGGAAGCTGTTAACATTCCGTATTGAAGGTAAACTTGGCCTATATTAAAATATTAATGAAAAACAATGAGTAAGTGATAAAGTCATGGCCAAAAAAAACTTCACTGTATTTTTGTAGTCTCATAACCACTCATAAGTATTCTAATTGGCCTATATACACATTTAATAAACATATAGCATGCATTTATGTTATTTAAACTAGTTTCAGAATCAGTTCATTTGTTTAAATATACAGACTTGGCTCAATGTCACAAGCATTTCAAATACAAACACAAAAACGTGGCGTGATGTAGCATATAATGAAAGCAAAATTAAACAGATGTATGTGAATATTGATTCTGAGTTGATTTATTTGTAAACATGTTATTTCATCATTTTGCCACAAGAGATGCAGAGACTGCAAAGCATCGTTCGTGGTGGAACATAGGAAAAGTGAATCTCACAGTAAACAACAAGGCAATTGAGATTAAATGTCCCGTTTCAGTATTTTCCTCAGCACGCATAAATTGATTGACATGTGAAATAATAGCCTATATTTCCCAACTGAATATGATTTCAGAACGTATTAACAGAAACATCTCATTCTTATTTTGTCCGTAGTGCTATCTGTACATAGTGAAAATCTTTAAATTAAGAATTTCAGGTCGATGTGATTGAGAGTGACATGATTTTCTGATACGAATTTAGAAGTTAAGACTAGCGTCCCAATATTATTTGTTTCTAGTTTCGTTTTGTTTTGTTAAACAATATGGGTTATTCTTGTATGTTTTGCAAATTAAAAAGAGTAAATCAGCATAATGGATATCTACAAAATATGACTTGTGTTACTGTTATGCTTATCTTGAAAATAATTTGACACATGAACTAGCGTACAAGCACTTCCTAAGTGAGAACGCCTGGTTCATTTGCATTATGTCGACTTCAAAGTTGGATGCGAACAGTTTTGTCACCTTTGAATATTTGTATACTCACTTTGAATACCTGCAGCAAAGGGAAAGGCATATAGCTTGCTGCGATTCGTCGAAGAGAGACTGAACAGTGCTCTGTTGTCTCACACGGAGATTACAAGTATGGACGATTCATCCAAATGGCAGCTGCACGGAAGTCCAAGGTCAAGGTAAAAAACACAGACAAACAGGTCGTAATCAGAGTCTAGACAGACAAGAATGAACTTCACACTCGCACTGTGGAGTACGCATGTAAACTCGCCTCAATTTAGGGACCATGATACTAAATAACTAGTGCCGATTGGAATACAGCAACACTCAAAAAGCACTTCAAGTCATTTCCTGTGTTTTAAAAATGTGCTGTGAAGAGACCAATGCTACGGCTTTCGCAGCCAATTCCACTGATTCTCCTGCATGCTATTGAATGACTCGGTCATTTATATGGATATTGTAGCCTATTTAAAAAATATATACGTTAGCTGATTACTGTACAGAAGGCAATGTTTGGTAAGGAGAACGCATTGCGTTCTAATGAATAGATTACTGCATCACAGCACTGTGCTAGATTTTGTTTTACAATACAATGTATGAAACACGGCACAGCTATTTAGCGCTGTAACGTGGATTTAAATAACATTAAATTAGCCATCGTGCTTCTGATATACTGGTATAGCCACTGATTATTTAGGTCTAAGACTCAAATACAATGGGATACCATTTAATGTTTCGGCAATTGTTAATGTGGGAAGAGTATGAATCTATAATTCTAGCAAATACAATAAAGCAAAGGAATGGGCCCACCAAAAAAACCTAGGTGTGAATATATTGTATAGTTCAGGGGTAAAGTCATGTGTATGATACCGCACAGCTCTATTCCCTCACTCACACACTATATATCGTTTAAGCTGATGTAGGCAAATATCACACCTGTTATTTACCCAGGATGACTAAATACTGAATATTCTATAAAATTACTTAAACATGCGTCTGGAAACTGCCCCAAAACAACAAGTCTAAAGGTCTATATAGGCCTAAATTTGGAAATGTAGAATACAATCCTGTTTCTAATGCATTAAGTCAAGTACCCTCGCCATTTACGATTTCTACTAAAGCATATGTAGGCCTATAAGAATTCTGGCACCACCACATGCATGCAAGGTATCAGATATCAAGTGACCCGATTGATTGATGTTAAAGAAGTCGAACATTGCATCTTTAAAACCATCACATCTAAACATATTTACGTTCGAATACATTTGTGGGACAACAAACTAATCTCCTTCTAGTCAAATACGTGAATTCATAATAGGCTAATTCATCAACTAAGTTGATCTGAAAAGAATGATCTGTTTATTTAGCGATGACAAATATTGAACGGTTTAAGCACAGCTGCTACATCTTAACGCAAATTCATTTTGAGGTGTTGCGTGTTAAGCAACCCTGGCGATTGTACCAACTCTTCAGCACGTGAAAAACAATTGGACAGAAGGTTGAAAATGTTGCCGAAGTTCTGTCCAAACCTACTTTGGGCAGCTCTGTCCATTACGATCAGTGTGTTGTTGTGGCATCTGGTGCTGGTGGAAGGGGGGGGGGGGAGTGGGTAGAGGGTACCATCAAGATGGGCGACAATGCAAGACCTTTATAAGTATTTAATGCATGTTCTATTAACTTCGACACTCGAGCTTTTTCAAATTAGCTTTAGCTCTTTCTCGCATAGTTCTGAAAGTGAAATCATACCAGTTGAGAACGATGTCATCCCGGATACAGTTACGGTCTTTGAAGTAGGCTTTAGCCTATGTAGGCACCTGGGGATGGATTGATTGAGATCGCAGGTAGAGCGCCATGTCGAATCTAGGCTGCGGTTTTATTTACGACATGCTGGCTGCCAAGTCAGCTTCAAACTACTCTTGAAAATCATAACATTAACCAATAACCACTTGAAATGCACCAAATTATAATTTGGAATCAGATTAATAGTCTATAATGGATGAAACCTAGTTGCATCTGCAAGCAAGTTAAATCTTATTCAAATAGGCCTACAACAATAGGTGCTAGAATATGGACAGGGAGTACAAATTATGTTAACTCAAACCCCAAGATCTTGGCATGCATGCCTCAATGACCGCAAACCAAAGCCTAACCACCCATAAATCGAACGCGTAGGCTATTGATCGATAACATGGGATGGGAAAGTATATCAGACCATCTTGAAAGAATTCTCTTGTCAATTTAACACTTCACCAACCAGGAAATAATATCTTTGACATATGGGCACCTATTTAGGTACATGATTTGTCTGCGCGTAAAAGCACACTGCATGATTCTAGATGTGCTGTGCGATGCAGATTGTGTATGTTTGCATGTGAGTGTGTGAATATGCCAACAAAGAAAATGTCTGTGGGGAATTTAGGTGAAAAGATTTAAGGAATAATGCAAATAGATGTTTGAATGTTAAATTTGTGTAACAACAAATGGATAAACTTACAGCACGCATGTCAAATAGAGACAGACAGATTGACGACCAAACGTTGCATATGGAACATAGTCAGCCATGATGTCAACGTTCATAAAGTCTATACCTGTAGCAAAACACACAACCCATTATCGTCATTTTACTAACGGTAATGACTAGAAATCAATGCAGATTCGTTGAATATATTTGCATAGCCTATTGAGTTTTTTTTGTATTTGCAGCACGTATAAATATGTTATAAGCACGTTTATACACAACAGGTCTAAACTTTACATTTGTGTACAGATAGACCAAACAGTTGCTAAACAAAATTAGGTTTTGAAATATCTTTCATTTGGTCTCTGTATTATTTATTCATTCACCTGAACACACATGCCCACATACCGACCATGCATGCACTTTGTGGTATGCACTTTGTAGGCTACACATCCAGCATCAAATATTTGTTTTCGCAAACATGTTATAGCCTATTTTTTCAAGACGAACGTCAACTTTCCCCACCATTGACTTGTCTTCCTCTTGTGAGATATCGTCTGCCACAGGAACTGCGTGGACACTAGTAACAACTTTTTTTTGCCATAAAATCAGTGGTTTGTCGTTGTAACTGTAAGAAATAACATGTGGGCCGATATAAATAACGGTGTTATGGAGGAGCAAGTCAGATGCAAGATAACATCGAGAACCCAAAATGCCAACGCACATTTTTCGCTTAGGACTATGCACCTGCACTTTTTTCACAGTTTCAGTGAACATTGACTTATCGCCTTCAGTTGCTACAACGAGTGTGGGCCGCGATGGCTATATTTTGCCAAAAAGATTGAACATGTAATGCTGTCACATAGTCACATAGTAGGCTAGATGTCGCCGTTGAATTCATTTTGTGATTATCACACTGTCTGGGTAAAACCAGATATAAAAGATTTCTTCAAATCCGCAGCAAACGTTTGGCAACTCTAAAGCATTTGTGTCGGCAAGTACTCTGTATATTGCCGCCAGTTGCTTAAGACACAGTAAGACACACTGTAGGCCAGATACTTCACACTATTCACACGTGAAACGTGAAAGTGTATGGAAAAAGCCCGCTATATCAAAAAATTATAACTATTAGGGAGCAGGCAGCAACTATAAATTACTCTAACAGGGATGGTTGAAGTCCTTATGGGCTCACCACAAACTGTTTAAACCAAGTGGGTAGTGGGCCACACCTATGCCTAAGCACGCACAGACAAGCCTTGGAGGGGGAAGGAGACCAGCTGTATGCAGTGACAAGGAGGTGGATTGACGTACAGCTTTATATATTGTAGGCCTATCAGGCTACAAATGGGTGATGTCGCACTGCGGATTTTTTTATTTACCCCTTTTTGGTTGCCTCTATGAACATACGCTATGGGACATAACTTCTGTTTTAGGGCTATGTTTGGAACATAGAACATGATTTTGAGATTTTAAAGATTAGCAGACAGAACATGTGTGAGGACACTGTGGTTATTGGCTTACCGGGAATGCGAACAAAGTTAGCTCTCTGGTCTCTGGATATAGAGGAGCCCCTTTTTACGCATTGCCGCCATTCTCTAATAATCTTCTATTAACACATGTCTTAGACATCCAAAATAAATTGGGGTTTGAACAGTTTAGACCCAGGCTACACATATGCTTAGTAAAATTATTTCAGTTTTAGATTTTGCAGACACGGAGTTCTTAGGCCACTGTTAAGGCTACACCTCTTAAACTTCAGCATTGGTAATAAATAAGGCCTTTGATAATTGTGCTCACTTTCCCTTATTTAGCTTATGGGTGCCGTTTATGTGAAGAAAATGCTAAATATGATCTAATGCAAAAGAAAAATCGCCGTGTTATCCCTGACTTGAATGGAGTCATGCACGCCTGTTTCCTCATGTGTTGAAACTGTTTCTCAGCAGGAAAAAAAACAGATCCCGGAAAGAATAACTGGAAGTCTCGTGGAAGTCCAAGTTCAAGTTAAAAGAGGCGGTCACTGACTGCTCTGTCCAGACAGCACAACAAAAGACAGACACATTAATTGCCCAACTGCGGCTTCTTTGTGCATCCCAACAAATGACAGCTTCAATTTTAGGCTAAACATAGTAATGGCTAAGTTTACCCATGGTTTAAGTCCATGGCTTTAGCCTAAACTGACTAAAGCAAAATCGTGTATAGGCTTTTGAAATGTTGAACTAAAAAGGCAGTTGTGAACTTTAATATTAGCCGAACAACATTCAATGGTCTCCAACGCTCTGAATCCGGTTTAACAATTTGCATAAAAGAACCATTAAACTTCAAATACACTTTTTTAGCTACAAGCTTACTGATTATGATTATTATCGGTAGTCTTGTGTTTGTTCTGTACTGTATCTTATAAACTGTGCCAGCTTTCCATTTTGGCAAACTAATAACAAACTCTTTGACAGACTGTCTCAAGTTGTGGAGCTGATAGTTCGCTAAGAATTGATCATCATCAGTATAAACACTGCTTATTCATTCCAACCTACAATTAATCTCATTAAGTGTTAGTTTATTCTTTTGGGCTCATTTAAAAAAATAGTCCACATCATGTAATGGGACCAGACATAAGTCTACATGCTACTTATTAAGAAGGAGCTACACAACCTTCCTCACTGCTAACAGGCCCATCTGTATTATGTTATACTGTAGGCTACCATTCATTACAAACAAACATCCCCTTACTGCTTTCTGACTGGCTGTTACGTGTAAAACTGCGTATCATGTTTAGCTAGTGTGTCTACGTATCACATGGTGCAATAGCCTTCATCCCCAACTAAGAAACTATGTTAAGTTCAAGTAGGCCTTGCGACAGGTGTGTCAAAATGAGTTGAAACAATCGATATAATACACAGTTCTGCATCGTTTTGACCATATATTGAGCTTGGGTATGTCCACGAGGATGCAACTCCGTGGCTTACCGAGTTCATAACCAAGTAGATCTAGCTGAACTATAGCCTGTCATGGGTAAACATTGTGGTTTGCTTGGTATAATGCTATGTTGTTGCAATAATTCAAACACCTCTTCAGTTCAACTAAACGCCCCCCCCCCCCTCCCAACAAAGATAATATTTTTTTATAGGCCTACCCGATTTTGTATCATACTTAAAGAATAGCTATGAATAGGCCGATGTGTAGCCTACATATCCACACATGACTACAACGTCCAAAAAACAAGTTCAATTGAATTGAATTAAACGATTTCCAGTCGTAGCTACCATTTGTAGGACAAAACTTTCTGGTAAAACGTAAAAAAAACTAACGGTTAATAGACATTTAGTCTTTAGCCATTTAAATTAGAACACTCAAATTATTTTGGGCCTGAACTAGAAATTGTTTCTTTTTGGACGTTTGTTATTTATGGGTTCAACCACTCTTTCGTTGTGCGTGTAAAACTTAATCATGACGTGGACCTATTTAATTGAAGGAACTCACAGTTTCCGTTAGAGAAATGGGACTTAGGTCTAACAGAATACCAGCACACTTGCACATCAAGAAACCTATAACTTAAAAATTGAAATATATAAGCTACTTTTAATGTCCGTTTTTTATATCTTGTGTAGGCCTATCAGTGTCTCGTCTACGGTCTTCTTCATTGTATAAAGGGCGACTTTAAATTAAACATAGTGCGCATATGCACTTATTGTAGAAGGGTGGACCTGTACAGAAGCGCGTATTTCAATGATTTCCCCGCAGAAGCCTGGGTTCGATTCCCGCTCAGGCCATTATCTGCATGTCTTCACTCATTTTCCTTGCTTTCCTGTCCATCTCACGCTATACAAATAAATAAAGCCGATTTCGTTTTTACAAAAATACATTTTCTATGCAATTTAGTAATATTTCACAGGCAAGGGACAATATTATAGGCCTAACTTATCAGAGTTTAATTTCGTTTTGAGTACACTATAACCATTATTATTAGTAAATGAACAACAACGTCACAATGTCCCACAGCTATTGCAGCACTATATTATTAGTATAGGCAAGGTATTGTTTCTGTGTATGCATACCATTTCTTCTTATGGCACATCAGGTGAAGCTGGGATGTTAAATGTTCCAAGAACTACTACCAAACAGCGACGAAAACTGACGTTTCATCTCGTAGTCGAACAGGAGGAGCGTCCGTTGGCCTACATCTCCAAGACTTCATTTTTCATTCACAGTTCGAGAAAGACAAGGTCAAGGTCAGACGAAGACTATCCCCTCCATCGTCTCTGGCAAGTTTGTCCTATACGGCATTCAAAAGAAGGCAATGTAAATATAGTGATAGAAGCTTATTTTCATACAGCATCATTTATTTCCTGAGAAGGGTATGCCAAATTAATTTACTGTGTAGGGTGACATAATTAAGGTCGATTCAATGTGATGCTAATCTAGCAAGTTTGTGGACAGGATGACCACGCATGACAGACGAAAAACAATCAAGTGTGCAATCAGCCGCAACGGCGCTGTTCGAGATAAACTTCATGTTCATAATCGATGTAAACAGGACCACAACACACTAGCCTATCAAGCTCATGTAAGCAGATCATTTAATTTAACATTGTGGTTGATGGACTTTTCTGAGAAATTCTATTAGCCTAAATTACACTGTTCTCATTGCTAACTAAAATCTCGCGTTTTATGTTTTTGAGAACATCCGCAAGCAAAACAGCATTCTTGATCCAGTTTAGCAAAAGAGACCTTCAAGGAAAAATGAAAAAAAATGTCGTCAGATTTGACAAAAAAACATTATGCCTACGGGTTAATTGTGTCTGGTCCCGACGCTAAATGTGAATGAAATGAAAAATAGCAGATATCGGACATCTGAACCCCATACGGACGATGTCTGGTACGCAACAGGAAATGTGCCAATTCAACATTTAATCCTACCTTTCAACGATTACCGTAGTATTCAATTAACATATAGGCCTATACAGATTCCACTTCATTGCATCATGATTGGCTTTTCATAATAAAAACAAAATTCAACGAAATTACAAAACAGACTGAGAAACAGCCTACACTGAGTAGGCTAGTCAATATGTAATACTACATCTTACTAGACAAGTAATCTGTCAGACAAATAAACTGACAGACAAAAACCGTTCGAAAAACGCAACTCGGTAATCCCAAAATTTTGGAAAATAATTTAGCCTTCTGGTGGACGGATACGATTATTGAACTGATAAACAAATCGATACAGACAAATTATCAATCGTTCACATCCTAAAAAACAAACACAAAATTGCATGAAATTCAAAGTTGAGACTATCGAAGAGTTCAAGTTCAAAGTCAATCTACCCAGACCGAGTAGGATGAGTCCAGGGACGTGAAAACCCCCTCACCTCTCACCTCACTCGTAAACCAAACAGTAGCTCGCATGGCGGGGTCCAGAGCCCGATCAAGGTGAAACGTTGTAACATAGGCCTACTGTGTACACTTGACCCACTTGAGTCACATAAACCGAATGAAAATTCACAAAAGTCTGGAATATTGATTGAATTAGGCTACAACCCCAAAAAGTTGACAAGTGAGACATTCCGTAGTCCTTCAGAATGATTGTGCGTAATAACAAGATTGAGAGATTGTGGCAGTTCTGTAGAATAAAGTTATCTGCATAGCCTATCCAATCGAATATGATGCATGAATATAATATCAGATCCGTCTGACACAGTCACCAATTCAGGGGCTTTGGTCAAGCGTTTGGTCGTTATTTGATCTAAACAACTACAGTTAGGTGTTTTTTTTTTTTGTGTGCTTGCATGTGGATTGGTGTGATTCTCGACGATGGTCAATCCAGCATAAGTTTACAGTCTTTCGCAAGATAATTTCAAAGCAGAATTATTTAAGGTGTATAGATAAAGGTCTGATAAAGTAAAGTAGCCCATGATTGTAGCCAATAAAATATTACAAAAAAAAAAGTCAGAAAAGGGTGAAATCTTACTTGCATCTTTCATTTGATGCGAATGTCTTAGTTTTTGCCATAACCTTACATAGCCTAATTGTTGTCAACTGATAAGCCGCCTATGTCAAAAATAATTTCTAACATCGGATGTATACTTAGGCTATGGTGTCTCTCATTACCTGTGGCACACAGGTAACTATCTTGAACAAATGACGGCTTTAAAAAAGGCAAGCTTATGTAAAATAGTCTAATTCAACCTGTCTAAACGTATCAAAAGGCACCAGAGGCAATCGATATTGTTGTTAACGAATAGGCCTACTTTTTCCTGTTTCATGTCTTCATTTCATGCACAGTAATAAGGAAACAAATTAGAACAATGTTCGTGTCGGATATCAACAAGAAAGCAAGACAGTGTTATTGCAAGAACAGTTTGTCCGAAGAAAATATCAGGACAAGTTTTGAACTTTCAAAAGAAGAAAAATAAGGTTGTTAGCATGCACAAACAAGTAAGATAACGTCAAAACATCAAGAGTTCCAAATAAACGTGTATTTCTGTGTGTATCATGTGTGCCCCAAGTCCTGCAATGTCTTTAATTGATTTAATTGCGGTGTTTAAAGACCTATCATTTTAAGATAAAAGTTGTTTTGTTCAGTGAATTGTTCAATAAAATCCAAGTAAATACAGACCAAATGTAATTTGAAATTGCAGCTCTTTTATGAACATATTCAGAAGAGTAATGGGGCGATGAAAAACCACATTCTGTAACATTTCATCCTGCGTGGGATTTTATGGATACCCCAACAAAACTGCACACTTCGGACTCTAAAACCAACTCTATCACCAAGAACCAAATGCATCGGTGTTTTGGAACCTTAATTAATTCACCCCTTTATTTGTCTAATTAACGGCTGTAGAAGTAATAAAATAATCTGCATCAGTAAGATATTAAATGCATGAGAGGATTTTACATGCTGTAGATGTAGACACTAATATTCAGGATACAAATGAATGGGAGCAAATCACTTTCAAAGTTTTCCCATCTTAATGTTTGTTTAAGTGAGTAGTATCTCATTGCACAGTGGCATACACTTGAGAACAACTGTAATAGGTCCATTGTTTGAGATGTGTGTGTATGATGAATAGCCTATAACCAAATAACCCTCAAATCTTATCCACACCACCTACTGTGTCACAAAGCAAACTTAGCCACATGATAGATGCCCCAAAACCTTTAGTTGACCTTTAGAGTTAAAAGTTTAGATTACAACTTTTAGAAAGTAGCAAAAGTGTATCACAACGTAAACAGAAGTAAACTTGTTTGTGAACTGAGGTAAAACGTCTACCCTAGGACAATATGGATGCCCTTGCAAGAGATAGTTAAATATATTTTATTACATCTACCTGGGGTGCGTTTCCGAAAGCATCGTAAGCCTAAATTGATCGTAGAGTCCATCGTACGATGGATTTTAGTTGTACGGGCCGTTCGTATCGTAGCTAAAAAGGCACTTGAAAATGCTCGTAGCTTAACGAGAGCTCCAAAGCAGTCGTAGATCGTTAAGTGCATCGTAAGCACAGAGACTCAGTGGAGACACCAATAGGCCGTCCTTAAAAACAAGGCTACATGGATGCGTAAAGATAATTGCAAGATGCAAAAAAAATGTTTTTTTTTTATAAATATATTTTTGGATTATTATTATTTTACAGAAGTTAAACTGAAACTGGGATACATTTCAATGAACTAGACTACATATGTCTTAAATCAAATAGTGTGCGAATTACGGTAGCATTAACGCATCGCTTGATTGTACATTCATGACACCTGCTAGGCTATATGCAGACGCCTACATTCGTGTAAACTATTTTTAACCTCATACGATATAAATAACAATCATGATAATTATGATATAGCATAGCCTATGTAAAACCTTTTCTGTACCTAACGTAAAAAAAATATGTACCGTGATTACTAAATTATTTTGGTTAAGGTTTATTTAATTTAACAAATGTCTTGAAGTTGAGACAGAACAATCACATTTCCGCATCCGGTAAGCGTCTTACTTAGTTTTAAGAGACAGGTACAAAAGTTCTTGTTAAGAGCATATTTGCGAAACGCACGTAAGAAATAACGGCCGCTCTTTATTTCGTTCGTTGAAAACTTTCCGAACAGCTAAGATCAATCGTTATCGGGAAACTCGGTTAGTATTTTAACCAGAAAAGTGCAAGGACTGCTGTATTTTGGATTCGTCCTTCATTCTGTTAATTCCAGCATTATAGGTATTATAGTTAGCAATCCTAATGGGAGCAGCGTGGATTGTGGCATGCTCTCTTAAAAGCCTTAAACTATAAGCAATCCAAAACATAATGAACTCTTCCATTGTCTTAAGAAATACTAGCACCTTTCACATTTTGGTCACTATGAACTTGGATCATATTTATCTCATAACTCACCTGAACCTTTGAATTCCATGGGGATTTTCTTCAGCTGTTTTGTTAACTATCTGGCATTCCCCAAAAGTAAAGTTATAAACCTATATATTCCAATGAGACTATGTACAGGCATATTAAACTATGACAAGGAAGTTATGTGGCACACATCTAAACTGCCAAATGGAAACGTGAATTGAAACTTTCTCTTATGGTTTTGCTTTAACCAAGGCAAGTTGATTTCCAGAATAGTTACATAATCTTTGAGTTACTTCTCTTTTCAACAACTATTTAATCCAAACATTTACTAATTCAAAAGATTCAATCAACAGAAGGAGTCAGTTCTAGTATAATCTCCCTTTGACCTTCCTGACATGGTTGGGGAACACAGGGGTACAGACCCTGTTGTCTCAGGTCACGTCTTAAGATGACGATGAGCAGATATGTGTTTGTCAACCTACAAATAGAGATTTAACTGTTTACAGTTCAAGCAACAGTTATTGTTATCTAATCATTTTCTCAAGAAAAAGGTTAAACATTAAAATACTTCTAGTATACATGGTTTTTATCGAATTTTGATTTTAAGAGAAGGTTGTGATTGATAGTGCACTATTTTCAGCAACAATATTGTACCATCCACTTTCAGAAGCATTTCAAATGCCATTGAATTTTGGATGACTCATCAAAGGTCTATGATTGGATTGTGACCACAAAATTAAAGAGTAGCAAACAGACATTTGTTAACCTTTCACAGCTTGACAATGTTCAAAGTGATCACATGAATACATATTTGCATCATGTTATCCATTGCTTATGCCAGTGTGATTGACACATGGTACATTTGGGACTTATCATTAATGTGATGTCACAGAGGATTTCAACCCAGTCTCTAACTCTCTAATAAGCTACCACATCTGTTTAAACAAGGCAAAGTTTATATATATAGACGTTCCAGCATAAGGCTTCTTAGAAAATGACGAGAAGTACAGTATTCTACAGAATCAATGTATAAGTTTTATATTCAAGGGTGCTGAAGTTCATGTAAAACATGTGGATCACGAATGGGGGCAAGTCATTTCCAGTTAAATTAATTGTTTAGATGCAACTGTATAGTTGAGCTATTGAAGAAATATGAACATGCATAATTATTTTCTATGATCACAACACTAGTCTTGTTTCATGTTGCCAAGTTCAAGATACTTTCATGTTCAGTCATTTCTATTACTTATAGTACTAAATTACAGAATTATTGTAAGATATTTTTCATCAGTCCCTACAAGACTTTATAGACGGCATGCATAACAGAGTTAGAAATACACCTATCGGTTGAGGAGTGAGTTTAACTAATCCACATTGGTTACACGTGTAGACCTATAGATAGTAAGATGTGAGAGTGAAATTGTGAACATTCTAGAAACCACATACCTAATCCTGTGACTGGCGTTTCATGAAATGAATGTGGCACAATTTAGGACTGCAGTAAGTAATATTAAAGTATATTATTGTACAATTAATTGAAACCATTACACTTTCATCTCAAAGTTAATGTGACCAAACCAAGGTTTTCCTTGTTGAATTTTGTGGATCTAACTTTAGGGTCTTGCCACACAGTACATTGCACAGGTTCTACAACTTCAGTACTAACTTTTATAGCTTAGTATAAACATGTCATTACTAATTACAGCCATCCGTCAATACCGTGAGGTATTGAATGTTGTGTGTCCACATAAAAAAGTGTACTGTTACAGTTGCTGTAAATCTTCTGCCCTTTTGCTGAATTAAGTAAATTTCACTTTATCTCTAGTAAATCTGATAACCAACAGCAGTAAGAGGGCACACTTCATCCAAGAAGTTCTCTTGACTTAAGTGGCTTTTTCATGTGTCTTGTGCGGCACACACCCATGTCTGGGTCTCTCCCTTTATGTGTCCCTGGAAATATAATTACAAAAAAGATGTGTATGCCATTACAAATCAAACCACCAGACTCCCTTTTAAGGAAGCAGTATTATTTCCTGAGCTCCCAACAAAACACTTAGCTTTGTGGTAGGAGGAGAGGAGTCTAGTGTGGCAGGAGGAGAGAGAGGAGTCTAGTGTGGCAGGAGAGAGAGGAGTCTAGTGTGGTAGGAGGAGAGAGAGGAGTCTAGTGTGGTAGGAGGAGAGAGAGGAGTCTAGTGTGGTAGGAGGAGAGAGAGGAGTCTAGTGTGGTAGGAGGAGAGAGAGGAGTCTAGTGTGGTAGGAGGAGAGAGACGAGTCAAGTGTGGTAGGAGGAGAGAGAGGAGTCTAGTGTGGTAGGAGGAGAGAGAGGAGTCTAGTGTGGTAGGAGGAGAGAGAGGAGTCTAGTGTGGCAGGAGAGAGAGGAGGTTAGTGTGGCAGGAGAGAGAGGAGTCTAGTGTGGCAGGAGGAGAGAGAGGAGTCTAGTGTGGCAGGAGGAGAGAGAGGAGTCTAGTGTGGTAGGAGGAGAGAGGAGTCTAGTGTGGCAGGAGAGAGAGAGAGGAGTCTATTGTGGGAGGAGGAGAGAGAGGAGTCTAGTGTGGTAGGAGGAGAGAGGAGTCTAGTGTGGCAGGAGAGTGTGAGAGGAGTCTAGTGTGGGAGGAGGAGAGAGAGGAGTCTAGTGTGGGAGGAGGAGAGAGAGGAGTCTAGTGTGGCAGGAGAGAGAGGAGGTTAGTGTGGGAGGAGGAGAGAGAGGAGTCTAGTGTGGCAGGAGAGAGAGGAGTCTGGTGTGGTAGGGGGAGAGGAGTCTAGTGTGGCAGGAGAGAGAGGAGGTTAGTGTGGTAGGAGGAGAGGAGTCTAGTGTGGCAGGAGGGGAGAGAGGAGTCTAGTGTGGTAGGAGGAGATGAGTCTAGTGTGGCAGGAGGAGAGAGAAGAGTCAGGATTCGGGGGTCAGATGGTTGAGCGGTTAAGGAAACGGGCTACCAATCAGAAGGTTGCCGGTTTGATTCCTGGCCGTGCCAAATGACGTTGCGTCCTTGGGTAAGGCACTTCACCCTACTTGCCTTGGGGGGAATGTCCCTGTACTTACTGTAAGTTGCTCTGGATGTGACTAAATGTAATGTAAATGTGGCAGGAGGAGAAAGAGGAGTCTAGTGTGGCAGGAGGAGAGAGAAGAGTTTAGCATGGTCGTAGGAGAGGAGTCTAGCATGACAGGATTGGGCAAGGGGGAGGAGCAGAGTCTCTGAAACTGCAAACGTGACGTACAGGGATGGATGTTTTCCGGTCCAAATCTGACCAAATTGAGGAAAAATGCCTCTCGGGCGGAGAACTCCACAGAGGAGACCCCTCTGCCCCTCCAAAAGTCTTTCCACATTAATTATTTGGTATTGTTTCTCTGTCTTCTCTTGACACCTGTGAAGGAGTTTGAGCGTAGTTTCCATTACAGCATGGTCCTACATAATTGGCCTTCATCTGGTTCCAGTTATGCATGCTGATGTCACTCCCCCTTTTTCTCTCCTGTCTCCGACTCTCCATCTTTCCACCACCACTACCAACCATTCCTGGGCAACATGGAAGCCATTAGGCAGCCTCTAATTAAATAGTCAGAAAAGCCTTTGTCACTATTTGAGTCTTTTGGCAAAGGTTTGATTGGCACATTGCAACTTACATTTGGTTTTCTGGCATGTGTCGCATTTTATTCCTCTTTCCCAAAACCAAAGTACATTGGAAACAAATCAATGAGCTCTGCCGGCAAGCAAAGCAGGGTAAATCCTATGAATGTAATCTTTATTCAAGACTCTGGAAAGTAGACAGTGTTGTTCTGAGATTCAGTAAATACAATATTTCGCCAACGTGACCAGAATCCTTCTTATGGTGTTTGTGTTTGTTTGCATCCATCCGTGGAAGCTCCTCCAGTCTTAATCACTTTTCCTCATGTCGGCTTTTGCTTACGCACCAACATCTGGGGTATTTATATTGCTGGCTAGTGGAGGCCGGCTGCAGTTTACTTCAAGCTCTACCTGAGAAGAGTCTGGAGGGTGGTTTGCTAGAATGGATGGCAAATCTCCCTCTCAATTTAAAGTAACCCTTGGGATAAGAACCGCCTCAGGCTCTCCTGCTGTGGAGGAGACCAGGCATTTCTGCAGAGAGGAAAACCCAACAAATGGCTGCAGAGCAACTGTGCTTGGCTCGCACAGGCCTCATTTATTACCAGTTAAGTGTGTGGAGCTGTAAGAATAATCAAATCAAAAGGAAGTTGTTGTGTTTGATCTGCACAAAAACAATGCAGTTAAACAACTCAGCCAGGCCAGACAGTGAGAAAATAGGTCTTGCAGCATGCAGTAACACATGCAAAACCAAGTCACATAACACACAAGTAATAAGAGCCGGGGCTTCTCAACACTCAACACTGCTCCGACTCCTCTCTTCTCCCTCCTGCGATGTCAATCACACTGCCACATTCACCACTGCTTTTATAACAATAAACTACTTTATGGGAGGACATAACATTTGACTGTAAATATGTCGAAGCCAACACACAAGTGAACGTGCATGCCAGTTCGGGGCCACAGGAAACTAATAATGAACTTTTATTTTCTTCTTTTTGGTTTAAATGAGAGAATGATTCAGTGAGACATGATTCTACACCAGAAAGACTCCTCTCAGTCTTGTTGGGTTGTACTCCACCGTGCTGAAAGCCACGGGGACTGTTCACTTCCAACGTGGAAGTTCTCTGACTATAGTTTTTAAAACACCGCTAATATGTTGTAGTATTACCATCTCAATAACACACTGGATCCAATATTCCCTCTGTAAACAAATCCACAGTACACCAAATGAAGAAGAATCAAATGAACTAAGAATTTCCGACTATCGGATTTCTTCGACTCTTCCACAGTTCTTGCGACGTGACTCAAACTGAATTGAGGCCATTTTGTACGCGAGTCTGCATCGTGGCAAAGACAGAGAGACTCTGCTCATGAAGATGTTCAGCTGTGCAGAGATCCTCCTTGTGTGAGAACATTTGCAGAACCTTATCAGTTCAGAACATTAACCATTCATTTTGAAAGCACTTCTTGCATCCTGTCTCTCTGTATGACAGAATGTCTGGGATGTCACCGAAAAGTATTTGGTGACTCAGTTTTCTTTACTGGTTGACTTGAGTCGTCCTTGGTCTTCAGAAACAAAAGACGTGAGAGTGTGCTATAAATCAGTGTGGACCTTGTTTTCCCCCGGGCTATTCAGCCACTTGGGGTGTAAAATGCTCAAAGGCAGGGAGCACTTGAAAGTCTGGAGCTGTGGACAGTTTCTGCCCACCAATTATCCTGTCTGCGTGCCTCCTAAATGCTGCATACCAGATATGTTTGAGTCTAGGCAGCAGCTAGTGCTAGTTATGGAGACACAGGGGCTAATGACACCATATTTTTCAAAGCAGTCGTGACAGGACAGGCAGCCTCTGGCCATCTCCTCCAAAGCACATGCCACACAGCCTGCACCACCCACCACCTCGCAGATCTGTTATTGACAACCACTGACGGCTGCCCCCAACCCCCCACCACATTGGCCCGCCGCGGTAACCACGGAAAAGCAGCACGACAAGTCGACGGGAGCTCATCAAGGTAAACTAGCGCGGCCTCCAGAGCTTATCAGGCTCCAGAAGCTTCTTGTAAATGGAGATGTTCAATAAAGATATGCTGCATGTTGACAGAGGTTCGAGCTCAGCCCTTTGGAGGAGGTAGGTGTCCTGTCTGAGCTTTCTGGTGCCGCTCATTCTGACTGTTACCCAATAAGGAGCTACTGTCAAGCACCTGTCACATGGATTGATGTGTCCAGCTGGCAAGCTGTGTGCCGAAACAGACAGGGGAGCAGAAGCACATTAAATCTGACTGCCGAGATGGGAGGGGTGTGGCCATGGGGAGCCTTAGCTGTTGAAGGTTTGGAGGGTGATAGAGAGATGAGGTAAGATGGAGGGAACGATGGAGGGGGAAGAAGAGAGTTGCTCGAAGTGAGAAGGTGGTAGGAAGCGACTTTACCTTGGCTACCTTCAAGGTGACTCAGTCTGAGAGAATGTTCCCAAGGGTTTACTACTTTGAGAGAGAAAGAGAGAGAGAGAGAGAGAGAGAGAGAGAGAGAGAGAGAGAGAGAGAGAGAGAGAGAGAGAGAGAGAGAGAGAGAAAGGGAGAGAGAGAGACAGAGAAGTGCAAAAGCTCTTTGCAGATGTCCAAATAAGCAGTAAATCACTCTGAAGGACCTGAAGGTACTCAAATGCTTTTTTGACTGAATCTGTCTCCCAGCCCAGGGGCTCCAGAATGACTAAAACATTAACAGGCTGTCTTCAGGGTAGCAGAGAACAGCAGCAGCCAGTTGCTTCCCCATCCCCCACCATAGGCTGCACAATCGCAAGACCCAACTAAAATGGCTTCCCATTCAGATGTTTTACAAACACGGTTTTGTTCAAGACCCTAGCAGAAGGCAAAGGGACCGATGAGTTGGGTTGTTGCACGCAAACTTATCTATTTAGCTGCGCATCCCCATTCCCATGACTCATAAACTTGCCGGCGGCATTTCAATAGAAAGGTCTTGTGTGTCGAGTTACAGGTGTTCTTTTTAACACAGTCTCTTGAAAAAAAACTGGGGTTTTATGACTTTTCTTCTACGGAGGGCTGAGGAACCAGAAGTAACACAGAGCTTCAGAACAAGTTGAAACCGAGGAAGTAATCACTCTCAAAGCATGGTGGCAAATACTTGTCAGCGCACATTTGTGAAAGACCGAAAAGCAACAAAATGACTACTGGTAATCAGCCGTCAGTCTCAGACATGTTCAAATCCACAATCGATGTAAAGAGATTGTATAACAATACACGTTTGACTGAACCTAACCATAGCCCTATACACCTCAAACTAAATCATTATAATGACCGTTTATTAAATTCTTGAATCCTTCAGATTGATGGTAGATTTTTTCATTTTACCTTTTCCTCTTTAGTTTTCTTAATATACTTTTTGAAATGTACTTTAAGTAAGACTGAGTGCTAAAGGGTAAAGCTAGTGCTTTTCATATCAGTCCTCTAGGTCTCTGTTGAGCACCATCATTCTTATACACAATAATGTTAATGTTGCTGATTCTTATTGCTAATAAAGGGCCAGAGTATTAAAGGGAATAAAATTCTTTCAGTGCTTTATGACTGCAATATTACGGCTACACATTTTTAAATTCATTGAATTGTAACTTCAGATCTGGTTTATTCTGGAGACCACTTTTATAAGTACTTTTTACGTCGCAAAATACTTTTATATCTCAGGCCTACCATCTGTATCCACAGGGAGATTTCCAGATGTCCATCATCATCAGGGATCAGGTCATCTTTGCTCACATCATTCCTTTTGCTCTCTTTACCCTCCAAATGGAAAATGACATTGGCCTGATTTAGTTCTAATGAATGGAACATTAATAGGGGATATAAAAGCCTTAAGCTTCGATAGTTTGACAGCCTCAACTACATGTGCTGTGAAATGGTTTTAGCTGGTCTGTCCGTTGACCACATGTACTATTGTTATATTACAGCCAATGTCGATCTATCAAAGGGATATTTGTTGGTTATCTCGTGGAAGGCAGTCATTGTCATTAGCGAATGTGGAAGGTGAAAAAGGAGGGCTGTCTCTCTCCTCCCCGCTTTCCTGCCAGTCCAGCTGGCTCCAAGTGTGTGCTCCGCTGCCCCCTGGCCGACTCCGATGGCAACACACCCAAACACCATGTCAGGAGCCAAGGCACTCCCTGTGACAGTACACCACGGACTAGCACACGTTTCTCAGAGAACCCTACGGAATGTTCTATTGTGGATGGTTTGTGTACAGGAAGCGATGACAAGTGCAGCGTTCACACAACACTCACATTGACGCCGCCGGATGTGTTGCAACACTGTCAATGTGGTTAGTCTTTGACCCACCAAGGCACACACCTTACAAAGAGAGATAAGTCGAACGCAGCGCCCTTTACACAACATACAAACTAGTCATCACCACCACATACATAAAACAGCTAGAACATTTCCCCACCCTCTTAGATTTAAAAGGCTGCATCCATCAATCAAAAGTAAAGAGGTCCCAAATCTACGTCACACGTGTCTCAATCCTCACTGAAGTATTTTCTTCCATGCAATACCAGTAACTACATTGTACCTCAATTTGATTTATAGTGTTGGCCATTCCGTGCGGTGAAGTGTGCGTGTCTGTAAATGATTGAGTTACACGAATGATTTGAGGAGGAAAATGGAACTGATTGTGTAAACTAAAAAGCTAACCAATAACCCAGAGGATACCTCTTCTGTACCTAGAGAGATAATCATCCCCTTCCCTTCTCAAGGGAACCAAAAAATGTCCATAAGACCAAGGCGAATAACCTTGGTCTCATGTGGTCTTGATATTTGGGCTTTTAATATTTGGTCTTTTTATTCACACAGATCATTCCACACAGGAGTTGCTCCAAACAAACCCCTTTCCTATGAAGCACACAGGTACCTAAAACCATGGACTCCGTTACCAGCTACTGTACTATAACACTCTAGGATGTGACAGTAATACATTTCCTAGACCAGCAATAAGAAATATCTGCGTACACTCATATGGTCTACTACAGACAATAGACAAGTAGTGACAAGTCTTGTATTAAAAGATTACAAATAAAGGTACTGTTTATACGCATTTGAGTATACGCACAATTATATTATTCCTATCAGCTTTACCTAACAGCTTCTTCCCTCTTCAAGATAGGAGACGACTGGAAACATATGGACACTGCTCTGCAGTACCACTATCCCACTATAGGTGTCAGCACAGCCTGACTGAACATTGCGGTAAGTAACTGCTGATAGGGTGGCGTGCTGACCTGATGCCTGGGTACTGGGAGCGACTAGTCATCTTTAGCCTTTGTTGGGATAGAATGCACACGCTGCAATCACAGCACGTAACAGATCTGATCCCAATAAAGGGACAATTACAGGTAAATAACACACACACTCTCACAATCACTCGAATCAATTTGGAATATGATTGTACGTTGTCATTTTAATATAGCTTTACCGCCAAATGGCTGACTACATGAGGCTCTGACCTGGACATGCCACCAGAGTGGCTGCTGCTAGGCCACGCGTCACTGCGTCACTGCTCGGCTCGGAGCAGAATGACATCACTCATATGGAGACCTTTGAAGCGGAACCAAAGGCTGCAAGGCTATTCAAATTAATTAACAGATGACCTTAGATTAAAAAGGGAGTCACAGATCAGACAATGAGGGTATTTATCATTTGTATGGCCACTATCGCAAATGTGGGCTCGCTCCATCGTCCCTCGAAGGCAGCACGTTCATTTTGACTGTTAATGGGCAGGATGGTGTCAGCGACATAGCCTATTCACAGAATAACAGAAATATTTGATGTTCGTTTTATGAACAATGTGAAGGCCTACCATGACCATATCTAGTCCACAGTTTAAACCTGCATCTCTCTGACTCTCTGTGACTGCATCTTTGGCAAAAGAGGAACTGGCCTCGCCCGCTCAGACATGTGGCTGTGTTAAGGGATGTTGTTTAAGAGCTGGGTCGTTCCTGGCTCAAAACCATCAGCCATTTCTCCTTTGCAAATAGACTTCTCATTTTTATTTGGACTCATACGAACGCTGGCTTTCCTCTTTCTGGATCGAAAACACTGGTGATAAAGACACAGGCCAATCCAGGATGCTGTCAGAGAGCAAACTGATAAAGTGTCAAATAAGCCCCATCGAGATGATATTTCCTGTTATTTCGAGCACTGCTGTGCCATATCTGGCCTATCTGAGGGAGACAAGTCAATCTCCAGGTTTGCCAATACAGTTACCAAAGCGGTCTGGGGATAAATTCCCTGAAAGGCAACAAACAAGGAGGATCAATAAAGCAGGCATGTAAACAAACCACTGTGGAAATGAAGCTGATGGATGGAGGGAGGAGAAATTGCATGCGTGTGTGTGTGTGTGCGCATGTCAGAAAGAGCGAGGGAGAGACTAAATGAAACAGCACACTCCAGAGGAGGAGAGAGAGAGAGAGAGAGAGAGAGAGAGAGAGAGAGAGAGAGAGAGAGAGAGAGAGAGAGAGAGAGAGAGAGAGAGAGAGAGAGAGAGGGGAGCTGCAAGCCAGCAAAGGCAGGAACAGGGCAGCACCCCATAAAGCACATAGTCAGGAGGACCAGAGGGAGGAATAAAGGGAGGGGATTCCAGGGAGCTGAGGAGTGAGAGTGTAAATGAGGAGAGAGAGAAAGAGGAGCAGGGAGTGAAGGGATGGAGAAAAGGGGAGGGGGTGCCAAGAGAGAAAAACGGTAGAGTACAAGTGATTTATGTCAGTTGTATAATTTTCTACAACGCTCCCCCCGCCCCCCCCCCCCCCCCAACCCTCACGCTTTCTCTCCCTCTCCCTCGCTCTCACCCCCCGGTGTCAGGGTGTGTGTGTGCGTGCCTCACACTCCTATACCTCCTTTCTCTCACACCCTGACACACCGTCCCTGTCCACACGCACCAGAAGGGAGAGATTAAGATTCCAGCGTGATGCGACTGCAGCACTTTGCAAATGGAAGACTGGACATAATTTCCCTAAAATGCATTTTTTTATCACCTATTTCCCCTTCATCAGCCCTGCCGTGCACAATTGATGGCTGATGGCACCTCTGACAACTTAACATTTTTATGACTAGATTTATGGGCTATCTGCTCCTTGCTTTTTACAGCTCAAACTCTGTAAAAATGCTTATTTCTCCGATAAGGAGAGGGAGGGCGAGTCTGTCTGTGTATGGAGCATTGCAGCACACACCCAGCAAAATCGGTGCAAGTGCACCTCTTTGCTTGACTGCATTGCAGTCCGGGATAAAATCGAGCGACTACTAAACATAGCAGTTGGGGCTGGATTGCATTCACTCTCATGAGAGCACTGCACTACTTTACATAGTACACTCAGCCTAGAAAAATCATTTGGACGTCATGATTCTTGCCTTATTCCTCCCCACCTCAACAACCTATATTGGTTCTCCTCCATTTGTACATACACCCAACTCGTATATCCCATTTCAATGTTTGCTCTTTCAAAATGCAATAGCTTTTGATCAAACGCGCCTTTGATCTTTATTCTTTGCCAGTAAAATGGATGAAACCCATTGGCACGTTGACACTAAACTGTTATCTGCTTTAGTTTACACATACACAGAAGGAATAGTGCAGTTAAGTTATTCATCAATCTCCCTCCCTTTATCACTCGATTACAGCCACACTACACGGCAGTTAGTGTGGCTGTTTTGGTTCCTAATAAATCATGTCATTGACTGTGAGGCATAAAAAAGTGTTTGCCTGACAGGATAATAGGGAAGATCTCCATGCCAGTAAGGCAGCAAAACACATCGTTTCATGGTAGGCTTGCCTACTTTCAGCAATTCAAACAAACTGTCCTTCTGTTATGTGGCGATACCACACACAATGTGTGGTACGTTTAACATTGCATCTGCACCACACTGTCTGCTAGTTGGACTACACAGTATACATGCTAGGTTATTTGCTATGCTACGCTAATATACTGCTCTCCTCTCCTAAGCCGGACAGGTCCAAGTGACAGATGCCCATAGAACGTGGAGTGTGACAAGGTGTAATGAGAGACGGGGGAGGGGTCTAGGGCTTGTCTGATGAGATCGACGGTTCAGGCAGCCATGGACAACCTCAGATGGGGTAACACCCTACACGTTTGAACCCAGGTAGCCCATAATTCATTGTGGGTTGCCAAGGCTACAGGGAACACACTAGGAGCAATGGGGTAATGGGGAAATCCAGCCATTATGCCTCACATGTTGCTTGAAATTGCTTGTAAAAAAGAGATGCACACGATAGTCTGAACTCATTTGAAAAAAGATGGAAGAATCTAGAAATAATCCAAACCCCAAGACAACTGTCACTGAATCGTGTAAGTATCGTATTTACAGCATTTTTCCATACCAAAATCACAGGTTGTTTGTTACAAATTTTCCACTCTGTCTCAGTTTTCCAAGACCAGTCTCTACTTTGAGGTGATGGCAGGAATTTTATTAGGTGGAATCTGGAAATGGAAAATGTGTGGCTCTTGAACGAGTTTCTACCTAATGCAGTAAACTCCAGTTAATAAAACTATTCAGAAACTACAAATGCGTTGATCTTACAGTAAACACATACAATTCTCCAAATCCATCCTAGGACATAGGAGCGTATGTTTGGAACCCAAGCTATATGATGCTAGGACAGAAAGAACAGACGTGTACAGCTAGACACAGTCTTGTCACACGATCTCAGGAGTTGTGACTGGATTTGTTTGAGTAAAAAGGTGATACAAACACTCGTATGCATTCATGGTTATGGAGCACACGCGCACCCCCTCCACAACCTCACACACACATGCACATTTACATGCTCGCATTCATAGTTTGTGCCTCTTCCTGCCGTTTGTGTGCTCCAGCTAATTGGGCCCACACTGTGCAGTTGGCCCTTGTGCTGGCTCCCCCCTGAGAGGCAGCGGGGTCCAAGCAGCAGGCAGCCTCTGAGGAGCTGCCCGCCAGGCCCCAGAATGGGCCCCCATTCAGCCCTCCCTGTGGAACTTAATTGCTCTAATTATTCCCTGTAATTGCTGTTGCTTTCTCCGGTTGCTTTTTATAAGGGGTTTAGTAAACAGGTATGCCTTGATTTGCAACTCAGCAAAATGGACACGGCTCATGTTGATGTGATTAAATGGGAGGGTGGGGGGGTGAGGGGGGAGTGCAGTTTAGGGTCGGTTGAGACCTATCCACAGTGTCTAGTTTCCAAAACAAAAATGTTAGAGAACATGCGCTGTGGACATGAGGACCATGAAAAACAAGACATTAACAAACTAACACCTGGAGGTAGAAAACACTGGTGTGAATTTAGTAGCGGCTCATTTCCTCCACTGTTGACATCCCACAGGGCAAAACAGCAGCCCCACCTGACAACAAGCTGAGATCAAGACTCAACTAAGTTTTCTTCCAGGCTAAATTATAACACAACACAGTAAAGCAAAGACAGGCTAAACTGGTTATAGGCCATTCTCTCTACTAAAAGTTCCACAACAATTAAAATGAAAAACGTTTTTTCTCTGGTGAAACATCCAATCAAAGCTTTGGCTGTCCACTATAAATAAAACCCGTCAAACATGCATGTTGTGTGATTAAAAGTCATCCTTAATGAGCAGTAGAGTGTGTATAAGAGTGTGTGCCGAAAGCACTCTGTGCATGTATAAGTAATGTGTGTGTCTGTGTGTATTAAGCCCTGCATTTTCCGAAGCCACTCCTTCGGAGGCTCCTCATTAGTGTGAATATTAATGCATGCGTGTGTGTGTGTGGGTGTGGGAGGGGGGGTTCAGAAAGGAAAGGGGGATGGAGAGGGGGAAAGAAAAATGTAAAAGGAATTTGGAAGAGCTTTTTAAAGGGGCCATTTCATCAGAATCGTTATTTTTTTGCGGTTCTCTGAAGGCTCGTAACTGGCGGTCTATGAAGAGAGACATGCCGCAGTGGGGCTTAATTTAAAACCAGAAAGGTCACCGCGCCGGGAAAGGTCCTCGGCTCAGCCAAAAATATAAAATGAGGGAGAGAGAGATACGTAGAGGAGAGCGCAGAATTACATGAAGGTAAGGGGATGCACTGGAAGTAGAGGTGTAAGGAGAGATAAAAGAGAGAGATAAAGAAAGAGATAAAAACAGAGAAGGAAGCGAGATTGCGAGAGAGAAATGAAAGACATTCAAATAATGGAAGGACAGTGTTACAGGCAAGGCATGCAAAACCGAAAGAGAGAGGGATGTTGAGGGGAACAGAAATGCATAATGATCTGGAACGGAATCGAACTAGAACAAAAATGCTAGTCTAGCATCAACACAGATGTGAGGGAGGCTCTTTTGTTGACTTTAATGGTGTTTTCGCCAGTCATTTGTTATAATGGGCTACAATTTGGAATATGCACCATCCATCCAATCACAGTGAGGCAATGCCAATCTGTCCACCAATCTGCACTGGCACCTCAATGTATCCACTGAATCATTGGTCTTTCTATGAATAGTGTGAGACTATAATCAAATGGGAAATTAACTGTTAGCCATATGGTAATTAGTATATGAGCAGGTATGGCTGTCTTCGAACAAAACCAACATTCTATTCACATCAGAATAACCATGACAATACTCGAGGCACACCTAAATTAATGACAGCATGCTGTCGTGGGTGGGTGCAAGCCTTGCTAAACAATGGTGAACGCTGCAGTAGTGCAGTCACTGCAATGCCCCACATCCTACTTCCCAGCCCCACACCACCCTTCCCAGCCCCACATCCTACTTCCCAGCCCTACATCCTACTTCCAAGCCCCACACCCCCCTTCCCAGCCCCACATCCTACTTCCCAGCCCCACACCCCCCTTCCCAGCCCCACATCCTACTTCCCAGCCCAACAGTCCCCTTCCCAGCCCCACATCCTACTTCCCAGCCCCACATCCTACTTCCCAGCCCCACACCCCCCTTCCCAGCCCCACATCCTACTTCCCAGCCCCACATCCTACTTCCCAGCCCCACACCACCCTTCCCAGCCCCACATCCTACTTCCCAGCCCCACACCACCCTTCCCAGCCCCACATCCTACTTCCCAGCCCCACACCACCCTTCCCAGCCCCACATCCTACTTCCCAGCCCCACCCGACATTCCTCCAGCTGAACATCCAGCAGCCCTCAATCACTTGTTTATCTATCAGCTCACATTTTTGACCGCACCACATTACATAAAGGCCCACAGGAGCCTCATGCCACAGAGACACGACAGCCTCTGATGTAAAGCCCTGGCGCTTTGCTCAGATAAGACGGGGGTTCAGTTTTAATGTCGCTAGCACGCAGAGACGCACTGGGGCTCACTTGTAAAAATGGAATGCCCCCGCCCGCTTGTAAACGCAGCAGCCTGGGAGGGAAGGGGAGTCTGGGGTGGAGCAGGATTAAAAGGAGAGGAAGACTGGGGGGGGGGGGGGTCCTTCCCACCAACTCGCTGCTCCTTCCCAGGATCAATTTCTTCTCTCAAATCAGTCCCCCCCTGCTCCAAAAAAACCTATTCGAAAAACGAATACCCAATTCCAATCACAAGAGCAATAAAGCTGATCCTGTAAAAGGTCACAGTGCGACCTTAGGCTTCCCTGTATATATTGGATGCCTGTTGGTCCACTTTGCCTTGAAATACTGCGCAGGGCAGCCCGGGGTGTTATAAAAAGTCCTATCACAGCGCCAGTGGGAACTGCTTCCTGGCCTGGCCGTTGTGCTGTTTGGATGGGAGGAGGTAGCTAGCAGCCGCAAACTGGCTTTAATGAGCCACTGGTGATGTACATACACGCAAGAGGAGCAGGCACAAGGGTGCAAGGGTGATTTTTGGGAGTGCATGGTTGTGTTTGTGTTTGTATGTGTGTGTGTGTCTGCCAGTAGGCATCCCTCTGGTAAGGAGCATCTCCTCTGCAGCCCAAGCCTGGGCACTGATCAGATGGACGATCAAACACTAATCATTCCCCCACGGCCAATACCGAGTAAAGCTGTCATTAATTTTGCGGAATTACATCAAATCTGAGACATTCTTTATGTGGCCCACGGCCTGTAGACAGTTATACGACGGGGTCTGCTGTGCTAAGCAGATGGGGCCGCTTGGCCGTGCATACTAAATAGCCGCGCCCCCACCCCATCGCCTCCCTCCATTCTGCCCTCCTTTTTGTGGCTGTCTTCCTCACCATCTCTGATCTGACTTTCCTCTTTTCTTTGTCTTTCTTGTGCCTTTGCTCAACCCAATTAGACATGACCCTGATCACTTACGCTCGCTGGTTCTGATAGGCCATCACTACTACCCCCGTCATTGCTCTATAACCATAATCACTCTCCTCTTGTTTTGATTGATGACAGTTTTTTTTTTTGCTTTATCCAATGATCTTAATTTGAAATATAGTTTGCCATCTAAATAGAGTAAGTGTTCTGTAGCCTTTGCATTTATGAAGGACATTTCCCCCCAAAAAACAAAGGGACAAATATAATATGCAGTACATAAAGACCTTTATGACTTGAACAAGACCATTTCACAAATATGTACCTGCAGCTGGGTTTTGTGTAACTGCTAATGAATGCTGTGGGGGCTGAGCTAAAAAGTACATTTTCTGACATGGATACATTACTGTAGTACCTGATCTGGGCTCTGATACTAGCATCTGCTTAAAGAATAAATTGCAACGTGTACACATTAAGCAAAAGCCATAAATATCCCACTCCAACATATAACCAGAACCACAGAACCAACATACATTGCACAAACAGTAGTGGTGTCATCAAACCAAATTTGTTTGTGTTTTTGGTAACACAGTCACAATCAAAACCATTTGCAGCATCCATTTATGTCATTTTTTGCTATATCTGAAATAAGACTACATGTCACTCATGAAACATAGCACAAACAGTAGTGTTGTCATAAAACATTTAGCCTAAAAATACCTCAAAATGTGTAATTGGGTCCTTCTTTTTATGCAAGAGGAATTCATGATGAGACTATGGACAAAGGGAATTAAAACTAGGGGCAAATCGACTGCAACAACCTTTCAAGAAAGGCATGTAACACAGCAAGGCAATACAAATAGAGTGTGGCTAAGGCCTATATACAGTTTGTATATTGTTTTTATCATTCTATTGTGTTAAGAAATACTAACACCCTTTGGGTCACTAAGACCCAGGGTCCAAATTATCTCATAACTTTACAGATCCTGTGAATGCAGTGGGAAATTTGGCCCATGTTTACATTTACATTTATGCATTTAGCAGATGCTTTTATCCAAAGCGACTTCCAAGAGAGAGCTTTACAAAAGAGCATAGGTCAATGATCATAACAACGAGGTAGTCCCAAACATTGCAAGCAGCCAAAACATGAAGCATACATTGTGAAAAAACAAAAAAAGTGCCAATGTTACTGCTTTCAGTATAGAATACAACCAAATCAACAACATCGGCTCCCTAGCGTCCCCCAAAGACAAAACTAAAAACCTGTTTTTAGTTCGACTATCTACAGACATATTTAAAGTAAGTCAAGGAGGTTGTGTTTCTATCATTTTACAATGAACACATCTAAGCTGCCCAATGATAACTTGTGTATTGGATTTTTTTTCTTCTGTCAAACAATACAAGTCGATTTCAAGACTAAATCTAAGTTACTGCTCATTTCCAAGATCCATATTCCAAACATATACTAATTCAAATGAATAATAGACAAAACGTTGGTTCTAGTCTAATTTCTCACCTTTGACCTTCCTGATGTGGGCAGACCTCACAGGGACTAGTACAGACTCTGGCCGGGTTTCCCAGATTCGTTAAGAAGATCTTAACGCTAAGAGCTTCTTAGGAGCGTTCTAAGAGTGTTCTACAGCGTTCTTAGAACGCTCCTAAGAAGCTCTTAGCGTTAAGAGCTTCCTAACGAATCTGGGAAACCTGCCCTCTATCTGTTTTTTCTCGGGTCATGTTGGCCAAAAAAATACTAGGCAATATTTCTGACAGCTACAATATTAATAAAAAAAACTTTGGGGTCGTTTTAGGACATTTCATAGGAGGTCATATAGATAAATGTTTTATTGTGTTCTTAGGTTTTAATTATGTTGGGTCATTATGACTCCAAACTTTTAAAGGTTGGAACGATAACCAATGGATTAGATGGATTGAATGGATCAGTCTCAGTAACCTGCTAGTTAGTGCTTGTGCTCCACCACGGGACAAGAGCGTGCCTGTGAGTAAAAAACAAAAAACTGTAACATGCTACAGACTGAAATCTGCCTGTGGGTTTACTCAAGCACAGGCAACAATTAAGAGCATATTCTGCTCTTAAATGTTATGACACATACACATAGAGCAATTCTTTTTTACATTCAAATAAGATTAAAGATATTCAATCTGACGGATACCAGCCTATCTGTAGACCATAGTCTTTGGGAAACCTACGGGCCCTATATGCAATGAGACCCCCTTGGGCGCAGGTTAAAGCATAATAAATAAATAACGACCCTGCCTGCTTCAATAGTCTATTTTATGGTAGCCTAAGTAAATAGTGTTGGATAATTTACATTTGCTGTGTCTAGTCATCTGGGGAGGTCGTCTTGTTTCCCTTTTCTACACATGATCTTATACTCTACGTTGCATTCCAGTCAGTTGCTTCATAGATTTTAAGAATGCGGTGCTGGTATCGTGTTGGTATTTCGTGTGTTATCTCTGCTTTTATTTATTCTGTAGGCTAATTGTGCACGCCTGCACGGAGATACCTGTTACCTTGAATTTCCTTTGGGATTGATAAAAGGAATAAAAAATGTTTGGGCTACATGGTTTGGTTGAGAAGCACTGCCATCTGGTGTTCATTGATAATGACTATATCGGATATATGTTACGTACTGGAAAAAATTGTGGAAATCGTCAACCATAGAAATTGCATAAAGGTAAACATGCACTTAGCTTAATGAAGGTAGGTCTATGCGCACAGAGAATTTGCGCTGCGTGCACTAGTGTTTAAACATAGCTGTTGTTTTTCGCAACGCTTGTATGCAGTGTTTCTTTGTCATTGGACGATGTATCCGTGGACAATGCGATCACCAATGGGAGGACAAGCGCACCCAAAACCAAAAAAAACGTATACTGTCATGGAAGGGTCATATTACGTTACAGAACTCCCCTATGACATGGGGGATGTAGTTTACGCCATATTGTTGCAATCTTCTTATTCTCACCCAGGAACATCAGTTCCCACAATTCAGCAGTGCTTTCCAGGCTGTCATGCTTGTGTTTTTGTTATTGTTGTAGGTTAGTGGAACAGCTGGGCACAAAAAGAAGATTTTGTGTCTCCGTCCCCGTTTTATTCTTTTCTTATATCGATAGACTTGAACTATCTTCACTGTAAGGGACGACGCACTTGGACACGCCGAAACGATTATATAAAAAGGTTCGTTTTTTAGTCAAGACCGAAAAACATTATGTGCGTAGACATCGTTTGAAATCAACAAAGGGTTTACTAACTAACTGTTCAGACTGACGCAGTCATTTGGATGACAGCGCTCAGGTTTTCTTCCACTCCACACTGTGGTGATGTATTTTAACTTGCCGATGCATGATTTTTATTGTGACTTTGTATTGAAAGTGTCATACTTGGAAAAGTGACGCCATGCTTTTCTATTTGAACATGTGCATTAGTGCGCAGCATGGGCCTTCTCTCTTGTGCAGTGCAATGTGAGCACTTCGTGTTCCTTTGCAGATTACATTCAAGATGGACAGAATATATATTTTGGTTTTACCTCTATGAACTCAAAACGATTTCTAGGCAAAACTGTTAAAAAATGTAATAAATTATTAAATTCAATGTTTTAATTGTTCAGTATACTGTCACATATATCTTAATTTCTATTTTATAATATTTATTTTCAGATTTAGGCAGGCTGTATGTGGAGACGTGACCATGGTACTTTAACGATTTGTTGGGGCCATGGTGGAAATAGTCCCAAGTGACACAACGTGGAGAGATAGTATGTCCCACTGGTAGTAGGCTAGGCCTCACTGTCATCGAGGGTTAGCAAGATGCGGGGGTGGCAGTGGGGGGGGGGGGGGTGCTCTTTCCAGTCCCCTTCACACTGGTTAGTGGTGTCTCCTTACACAGTACAAACAGTCTCAGCCTTCTCGCTGATGCTCACTCCCCCCTGTTTTCTAAAAAGCACTCACCTCTCACCTAAATACCCTCTGGATTCCTCTCATCAGTCTGTCAGTGTTGACTCGAGTTGATGGCTGTGACAAAAACAAAATGGCTGACTAATAGGAGGTTGTCTTTTCTTTTTCTTTCCACACTTGCCTGCAGGCGCTGCACACCTAACCTTTACTTTCTTGCCATGGAAAAGCCTTGGAGGGTGGAGTTCAGAAATGTGGGCTCCAGCTACTTTCCTCAGAGCAGGGTTGAGTGCCATTACAGCATGAGCTCAGAGCACACATGGGCCAGCAATGACTGGATTGGACTGTTCAAGGTAAAGCTATTCTCATAACAACATTGAATAAATCAACACTGAGAAATGACACCGGGGTGGAGTACACACCGCTGTTATAATGCATACTTGCATACTTGCATGTAAACCTTTAATGAGACATTGTGTGTGTGTGTGTCCTCAGGTTGGATGGTCTTCGGTTAGGGAGTACCACACCTTTGTCTGGGCTCTGGCTCCTACTGGTTACCAGGACGGCACTGATGTGAACTGCTGTGCACACTTCCACGGTACCTTGCTCTCTCTCTCTCTCTCTCTCTCTCTCTCTCTCTCTCTCTCTCTCTCTCTCTCTCTCTCTCTCTCTCTCTCTCTCCCCCCTCTCTCACTCTCTCTACTTTTTGGTGTTCTCTCTCTTGAAGATTGGGCTTGTGACTTTTATTTATATCCGGGGGTCAATGCACTGCATTGTCTGTAGAGAAAGAAACGTTTCCGGTTGGAAATTTGTCGTTTTGAAATGACGACAACCCTCCCTCCCTCCTCTTTCTTTCTCACTCTCTTTATCTCTGCCTTTCTTTCTCTCTATCCTTCTCTCGCTCCAACCCTCAGTTTGAATCTAAATCAGTCTTTGTCACTGGACTGAATCCGTTCCTTTAGGAAGCAGGATGTTGAGTAATGAGGCCTAGATAGACAATGGGCACAGTACAAAGCCAGTGGACAGCACGGGTGAATACGAGGGATAGAATGAGTCTGTGTGTGTGTTTGTGTGGAGAATCCCGTCCCCTCAATGACAGCTGAGGTGATAAGTTTAGTCTAGGTCAGAGAGACCATGGCTGAGCAGGTGTGTCATTGCCTTGGTGCCAGTGTGATGAAGCACTTGGAGACTCCGATATCGCAGCACTTGTCATCACTCATATGTTAGGAAAGCGCAGGGAGGAAGTGCCATAAAGAAGGTGCTGATGCCGTTAAAGGGCAGCGCGTTTGTTCCATATGCGACGTAGGTTATCCACGGTTTGTGTATCTGCAGCGGTTCACATGCAGTTGTTGTGTTGATGGTGCTGTACACACATTTATCACTGCTCTGCTCCTTGCTCCCCCTTCTTTCCTTTCAGCTTCCTACCTCCCCAAGTCCGGGTCCCAGGAGTACCAGTTTGTGTACGTGGATGGGAAGGGCGAGGTGTGCTCTCACAGCCCCACCTTCACCTTCTGTGCTCCCAAGCCCCTGGAGGACCTGGTGACCCTGGAAGAGGGGGCCCAAGGAGAGGAGGGGGGCACAGACATGCTCATGGTGGTGCCCAGGGCTGAGCTCCTACAGGTGGGCATGGGGGAAGGAACATGCCGGTGGGCTGGAGGACTGGAGATAGGGTCCATCACTGAGAGTACATCCATCGTCCTCATTCAATGAAGGAGACTGATTGATTGAATGGTGAAGAAGTGAATGAGGTGGTGGATCCATAAAACCGTCACAGAGAGATTGATCATATATCTGCAAACACTGCAGTTCATGTCTTCCTCTCTCCCACTCGTATTCTCTCTCTCTCTTTATCCCCTCTCCCCCCACACCGTTCCTCCCTCCTTCCTTCCCTCCCTCAGAGCCGTCTGCAGGAGTGCTTGCGGGAGCGGGCCGAGCTGCTGCAGGGCCGTGAGGCCGCAGACAGGATGAGGGAGAGGGAGAAGGAGAGGCACGAGAGGGCCAGGGAGGCCTGGGAGCGCGGGCGCCACGAGCTGGAGAGCAGCCTGGCCCGGCTGAACGAGGAGCTGAGAGAGAGCCGAGAGAAGAGGGAGGAGATGGAGAGAAAGCAAGAGGTACGAAAGGCCAGACGGATTAGCCGGGCCTACGAGCTGGCTGATGTGTGGCACGGGTCGTTGGATTAAAGTCCTGCGCGGTCTTTCTGTCAGTGGTGTCTGGTCAACTGCCTTTTATTCTGGTGCTTGTGACTTGGCACCAGGTCTAAACCTGTTATGTACAGGGCCTCGAAAACAAAGTGTAAACAGCACACTTGAGCAGAAACGATACGCTGGCCAATTCCCGGAACTTCTGAGAGACCAGTGGAATGTTAATGCATCTCCACAGTTCTCAATGAGCAGATCCAGTACATACTGATAAGGCATACACTACTGCATACACAAGCTTATTGATTTAAGATGTGAACCCATCCATTGGTCGTCACCATTCCCCTCTTCTCTCTCCTCCTTCATCCCTCCATCTTCTCTGGCAGGAGGTGAAGGCTTCAGGGGAGAGCCTGGCGCAAGAAAAGAGTTCCTTACTGGCCAAGAAGGAAGCCAGCGAACAGCGAATCAGAGAGCTGGAAGATGACATCAAGACCCTCACGCAGAAGGCTGTGGAGAGAGAGACTGAGCTGGAGAGGTCAGTCTGGTCTGGCACAGTCCCCTTTGACTTCATAAACACTTCCTATAACATGTCTTTTTTCTACCAAAGACTTGGTAGAAATGTGCTGTGTTGTGTTTGGGTTTGTATGTTAAAAAAACAACATTGAATGCATTCAAATAGTGTAATCCTTCTTGAAGGAAGCATGCCAGTCAGTGCTAACCCAGTCTTGCTCTCTGCGTGTAGGATGAAGGAGAGAGCCAAGAAGGTGGCGGCACAGAGGAGGGAGGAGGAGAAAGAGAGAAAGAGTGTTCAGGTACAAACACACCGCGGTTATCCCATCACCAACACATACTGCAGCAGCTAGAACGCCACGTGTCACTCAGACGCAGGAAACAACAACGGAGACAAAACAATACAGACGAACGGCACCGTACGACTCATGTGTCCACGAACTTACGTGTGCACGTCCTCCCCCCCCTCCCTCGCCCTCCCTCGCCCCCCCCCCCCCCCCCCCCCCCCACCTTCCCAACTCTCTCCCCCAGGCCAAGCTGGAGCAGACGGAGGGCGAGCTGCGCAGCCTGTCCGCTGAGTTCCAGGGTCTGAGGAGCTCCCTGGCCCAGAGGGACACACAGGCGCTGCAGCTCCGAGACACCATCACCACCCTCACCCACAAGCTCAACGCTGCCCACAGGAAGGAGGTCAGCCACAGCATCCTACCCACAGCATCCTACCCACAGCATCCTACCCACAGCATCCTACTGTTACTCTCCTGTTCCTTTCGTCCCCTGGGAAGGGAAAATGTGACGTTTTTTGGTGATATAGTTCCCAAGCAAGTATTGTCCTTAGTCGACTCCCAGGCTTAAGGGGCGGGCGTCGAACGCCGACACACACATTCACTCACGCGCGCCTGTGTGTGTGTGTTCTCCGAGCAGGCGGAGAGCGGCGCGGCCCTGAACGAGATGCGGGGCCTGAGGGAGCGCCTGGGCGCCAGCGAGCGCTCCGCCGAGACCCTGAGGAGCGAGCTGAGCAGTACGGTGGCCCAGCGGGACCACGGGCAGGGCGAGCTGCACCAGGCACGCCTGCAGGCCGCGCAGCTCACCCTGCAGCTGGCCGACGCCAGCCTGGCGCTGAGGGAGGGCCGGGCCAACTGGGCTCAGGAGAAGCAGGGGATGCAGAGAGGAGCCGAGGTATGCCAAGCCCCCCTGGTACAACACACCCAGCACCACAATTGCGACCATTATGATACCCATTCCTTCTCAGAGACACCATAGTGCTCGTTTTCCCATGATCGTTTGACTGAACGTGGATTTTTCTCTGTTCTCCAATGGTGAAGCTGGCTCTTTCCTGTGATTACAGAGCCAGTCTGGCCCTCAGCGCCGTGGAACATTGGAAAGTTCCACTCCTGAGATGGATTATCTTGCTCATCTACTCCTTGTTTCTTTCTCCCTGTAGTGTAGCGAATGGATTTCAGAGATGTCCTACATTCAAAGTCCATTGACTTCAGGATCATGTAGACTGTAGGTTATGTAAGTTTGTGTGTGTGTGTGTTTTCCCCCTTGCAGAAGGACAGAGGCCGTCTGGAGAAGTTAAACGGAGAAATGCAGCGCATGGAGGAGAAGCTGCAGGAGGAGAGGATGGAGAGAGAGAAGGTGGAGGTGGAGCTGGGAAGAGAGAAAGATTGCAACAGGGTAAACTGTCTAAAAAAACATGCACCACTGCAAATTGGACTGACACAACACATGTTTGTGTTTGTCTCTGTATTTGCCCCAGCACGTATCTGTGCCGGCCCCTGGGCTGGTGAAGGCCAGTGTGACTGTGTCCCTCCTCTCTGCCGCCCCCTGCAGGTTCAGCTGAGCGAGACGCGCAGGGAGCTGCAGGAGCTGAAGGCCAGCCTGAGGGTGGCCCAGAAGGAGAAGGAGCAGCTGCTCATGGAGAAACAGGCACGTCCTGTCTTCCTGTCCTGTCCTCCTGTCCTGTCTTCCTGTCCTGTCTTCCTGTCCTCATGTCGTCCTGTCCTCCTGTCCTGTCTTCCTGTCCTGTCTTCCTGTCTTCCTGTCCTCATGTCTTCCTGTCCTCATGTCCTGTCTTCCTGTCCTCCTGTCGTCCTGTCTTCCTGTCCTCTTGTCGCTCCCTCTTAGCCCTTACCTCCTCTGACGCCAGTGTCTCCTGTTCATGTCTACTGATCATGTGTACACATGGCATTGGCTTGGAGTGCTGTGGGTGACGGAGTGTGGGTGACGGAGTGTGGGTGACGGAGTGTGGGTGACGGAGTGTGGGTGACGGAGTGTGGGTGACGGAGTGTGGGTGACGGAGTGTGGTCTCATCTGCGTTCAGGAGCTGATGGAGTACATGCGTCAGCTGGAACAGAGGATGGAGGCCGTGGCCAACACCAAGTGGACCACTGCGGTGTTTGCTCCACCCAGTAAGTGAAGCTGGACGAGAGAGAGGTAGAGGGAGAGAGAGAGGAGGCACTTTTGGCTAGATGAAGGAATGGAAGGGTGGAGGGATTAACTGTTGAGTTAAGTCACTCAACTTGCCCCATGCTGCCTGCCAAGGTTATGAACTCTTTTAGTCTCACAGCCTACCAACAGGGGCTGCACAGTCAACAACACATTATGCAACACTTAAGGGCAGTGGGGCAGGGGTCAAGTTCCAGTGCTCCATAGTTAGTGTGTGACGTGTGTGTGTGTGATTGGCAGGTCGTCCAGACAGTCCGATGTCCGACTCGGAGGACGAGAGCCCCGAGGCCCTCCGCCGGCCCCCCTCCCCCCCCTCGCCCGGAGCCCTGGCCCACTACAGCCTGTGTGACCAGTCCCAGCCTTCCTCCCTGCTGCTCCCCGCCACCCCCCCGCCCTCCCCCCGCGGCCCATCCCGCCCCTCCGCCTCTGTGGTCATCAGCCAGCCCGCGCCGCTCTCCTCGCCCCGGCAACCGCTGGCCGCCGACACGCTGACCCACAGCTCCGAGTCGGTGAGCCCCCGTTCGGAAACGCTCTCTTTTCTGTGTTCATCGACTTCTTTTGGATACAATGCACTAGATACACTAGGTTCCCTTCCAGCTCTCCCTGTTCAGTCCCTAATTAGTCTCTGTGCTGTCTTGTTCCTGATAAGCAGGTAGAATATACTGGAGCTATCTTGAGCTTTGTGTCTGTGGCTCATTTGACTTAATTATCCTGTGGAGACGCTCATTAGGACTGCGCAGAGCGTTATTGTACTGTAAATGTAAGTGGGCTGTTGATGGAGATTGGAGTGTTTATTTGTCTCACTAGTACCCTGCTTGCGCGCGCGCATGTGTGTGTGTGTAGGAAGAGGAGTCGGATGCAGGCCAGTGTGGAGACCACAGCTCTGGAGAAGAGACTGCACTGTTGCTGCCGGACCTCACAGACACTATCGTCAGGTACACAACTATCCTGGCCCTCGCACACTGACACACACACACACACACACAGGCTCAAACCCATCAATCACCTCTATGAATATGCACACACACGTACAGTAAATTTGCAGGTCGATCATCCAGATTTCGGCGCTCACACACACCCGCGGGCTGTCTATTATTTATGGTGACAGGCTGGGGTACGGCCCGGAGAGATGGAAGTTCTGAAGATGAAGTCGTAGAGGAAGTTGTCTGAGTGAGAGGGAGGGAGAGATAAAGAGACCGTGTTGAGAGGAGGGAGGGAGGGAGAGAGGGAGGGAGGGCAAGTGTGGGGCGTGTGATGGGAGGACAAGGGGACAGATCAGTTGACAGCAAGCTGTAGCTGTGATTTACCTGGGAGGGTGTGCCGCAGTCACAGGGCAATTTTCAGCATCATTAAAGCACTGGCAGCTCTCTCCCTCTCTCTCTCTCTCTCTCTCCCTGCCTTTCCTTCTCTCCCTCTCTCTTTTACACACCTCTCTTTCACTCCTTCTCTCTCTCTCTCTCTCTCTCTCTCTCTCTCTCTTTCTCCTCTCCCTCCCCTTCCCTCTCTCTTCCTCACCTTCCATTCCTACTCTCCCCTCTACTACCTCCCTCCTCGCCATCCTATTCCTTTCCCTCTCCTCTCTCTCCTTCCCCTCTCTCTCTCTCTCTCTCTCTCTCTCTCTCTCTCTCTCTCTCTCTCTCTCTCTCTCTTCTCTCTCTGTCTTACTATCTCATCCTACTCCCCCCCCCCCCCCACTCTCTCTTCCCACACCTCATCCCGCTCCAACATGCTCTTCCTCGTACACACCTCATCCCGCTCCAACATGCTCGTCCTCGTACACACCTCATCCCGCTGTCTTCCCTCCTCCAGTGACCTGGCCGACACCTCCCTGTGGTAGCTGCCTGGATGGAGGAGCAACCCCGAGATATGGTCTCCAGGAGAAGGTCTTGAAGATCCTGGGTGGAGCTAGTTTGGTATCGGCTTCCACTCTGCCACAAGCACACATACAGTACCATCCTGGGTTGAATACAAAGATCAAATATGCTAAATTGTAGGTCTAAACAAGCAGACCATAGAAACATCTGAGGTAAATTTGAAGCATTTGACAGGCGGTGAACATAGTGTTTGATCCCGGGTGTGTGATCTGCTCATCTGTACACTGACAAATTATGTTGATATGCAATTTTCCTTAATATTTCCTATACTAAGATGTATCACTGTTTTAGGCTGTTGAGTCGTCCTTTCTTAATGCAGTTATACATAATGCAGTGATGGAAATGACATAACCCTTGTAATAACAGGTCCCACCAAGCACCTCCTTCTTCACGGCCAGCGTCAGATAGTTAGAAAGCAGGAAACTGTTGTTGTTAAGGTATGAGGGGAATCTTTCAAAGTTCTTGCGCAATAACGGCATTTTTTCAGTTAACTCTGAAGGATGTCTTGAGCTTTATGACTAATGTTACATCAGTTTTACAAGCGTTCTAATCAGCCACCAGTACATCTGCTCTTATTACCATCGTTTGCATCCCAGTGTGTCAGATTAAGCCCTTTGTTGCTTTTAACTTTTGAATTCCATTTAGTATACCTCTACCTACCACTGACATATCTGACAACAAAATGTTTGTTTGAAGCATCATATATATATATATATGTACGGTTTATTAAGTCATCATGTATATTCATGCCTAAGAGTTTATAAGCACTTTCTGTTGCTCATCGGAAGGAAATGTGGGATGTAGAAGCAGAGAAGATGAGAAGTTGTGCATGGGGGGGGTATCTGTCTGGAGATAGATGGATCCACATGAAGGTTGCCTAAGATATGACTTTGAGGAGTGACAAGGAATTATACTAATATACTTTAATATTATTTAAGTTCCCTCCGTACAACTTCTAGTTATCATTATCAACTCAATGACATTTCTCTAATAGCTTTCAAAGTTTATTCAAGATTTGAATGTGCATTTGCAGAATACTACTATTCAGGCTGAAGTCAGTTATCTTTTATTGTAGTTAATACTTTTGTTATGGATTTACACTACTCTTGCTATGCTTTACCGAGATGCAGTCCAAGATTTGTGCCTAAAAGAACAACTTGCTTAATATATGGATCTCGTTCAACTAAGCAAATATATTGATAGTGATGTCTATTCTGAATATATGGCAGGTCACTGCCTATATTGATACAGGATGCATTTTTCACTTTTCTATAAAATACTCAAATTAATCTAATGATATTCAGATTTGACTTCATAATAAGTTTAAGATATTCACGTGTATCTGAGTAATGTGTGACAAATAGAGAATACTAAGCCTTTGTTTATTGGTGCTTGGAAATGAAAAGAATATGCTTAAGATGCTTATTTTTAGCTTATTTTGCTGTATTTGCACTTATGTTAGCTGTATAGAGAGTGTTTTGGAATGGAACTTCACACAACGATACGCATTACACAATTGCGGCTTCCAAATGTTGTCCCAATCATAACCAGTGTGTTGTTTGTTTGTTAATGTTTTTATACTCCATGTCTAATGTTAAAAGGGTCCATTTTTAAACATCTAATAAGGTTTTTAGTCTGGTTCGTAATGGGTGCTACTGTATGTATAGGAGTTCCACCAGCATGCTGATAGCAGGTTTTAGTGGAGGACCTGATATAAGATACACATGAAAACCAGTTTGTGTATTTTCTTCCCAGTTGTACTTGATTATGACCTGCTGTGGCAGCCATGTTTTATTTCTCTGTACGAACCATTCAGGTACCCTCGCAGTGGGCTAATGTACTGTCATCTAGTACTGTTGGTTAACAGTGTACCAAAACATTACGTAACACTGACGTTACAGAAGTCTTCGTAGAACAACCACAATAAATCCATTTGTCTATGTGATTTGAGGTGTGATATCACTTTGATTAAAACATTTGGTGACCCCAATAAGAGCTAATGGTATATGATGGCCCTTTTAGGATACCTTGTCCTGTTGCAATAAAAACAGTGATTTCTGACTTGTTTTGTAGCATCCTACCTGTATGTTCTTGGTAGTTCTGTTAAAGTGGGTCTCTCTAATATAATCTGTACATGTACCAAAGGTTGTGTCTAATGTGGGTTTTTTTTTCTACCGTGCAACATGAAATATTCTCATATCCGAGGCTTTTATTGCCCCATGGCATTTCACTGGTGGTTAACTTTGCTCTGTATTCTAGTTTGCTTGTCTTCATCTCCTCTCTGTTGCCTCTCACCTCTGATGCCCTCTCGCTCCCCTTCTATGTCGACCCACTCAATTCTCTCCATCATTTTCTTATCCTCCTGCCCCTCAGGGTCGCTCCCCCCCCCCCCCCCCCCCCCCCCGTGTGTCTCTCTCTTGCTTTCTTCCACACTCTCTCTTTCTTGTTTTTTACTCTCCTTCCCCAGCTCTTTTCCACCCCCCGCCCCATCCCCCCCCATCTCCAGTCTGGGGGGTGACGGGTAGCTAATTATAAAATCAATGATGCCGGGCTGCCTGGTTTACGGCCCCTTCTAAAATCTTAACTGGGAAATCACCGTGGGATTGATGACTCCCTCACTCTTTATCTCTTTTAATTAGTAATGTAAAAGATATGGAGACCCGGAGGGGCCGGGACACATCTTCCAGTCTTTATGACCCCCCTGCCTGCTCCCTCCCCCAACCCCTCCACCACCCCTAGCTCGTAGCACTAACCTGAAGCACTGCTTCTTTTTATTTGATTCTCTCTGTACCCTTTCTTGTTTATTTCTTCGCTCCCTCTTTTTCATCTCCCTCCCATCCTCCCTCCAGGTATGGAATGCATTCCCCCTCCCTCTTTCATTCTGCTTGGAGGGGGGGGGGGGGCAAATGTATTGCCATCTCACCTTCAGAGGTCTCTCACCTTCTCCTAACCTTCCCCTAATACTGCCCCCCCCCCCCCCCCCCCTCCTAAACACACTGGTTATGTGAGGAAGGATGACCCTGGCGTGGGGTTCTCCGCGCCACGTCAAGAACACGGTGAGGTAATATGAGGTGCTCTGGTGTTTCACTTAATGACCCCCCCCCCCACACTCACCCTCCACTCCAATCCCCACGCTCCCGCCATATGCTTTATGTCTTATATTGCCTCTTATACTGCCTGAGGGTCCACCCCAGCCCCTCTGTCTTTATGGCCCCCGGCACAAGTCACCCTGCCCCCCTCCCTCCGTGTCTTTATCACCCCCCCCCTGATCTGACTGTCATCCTGGTGGAGATGCTGCT